>NC_079539.1:5720000-5917653 GCF_003711565.1 Takifugu flavidus
TTGCTGCGGGTGGAAAGGGTGCAGGTGGGGATAGGAGTGCTGGTGCTGGAGCGACAGTGGTTTCGGGTACAGTTCTGTGGGGGATTCAGATTTAGGGTGATAATCCAGTTCTGAATACTGTAGTGTTGCTCCTTCGTCAGCCTTTAACAGGCGACCAGGGATTGGCAGAGAGCCCATGGAGCGACTGAGGCCCCTGTTGAGAGACGTCTGTTCTTGCGTCCTGGCCCGATAGCGCTCCAGAACCCTGGGGGCTGCACTCCTACCTGTGAAACAGAGTTGATCTTATCAAGGAGACAGTATATGAGATCATCTAAAATACAAATGGTCTGCCATGGATGAAACTATTAATGCTCTCTGAAGGTTTAAGGAATTTAACAACACAAACATGATTTAAAAAATGATGACGGCAATTTATAGAATCCTACTTAAAAAAGTAAGTATCTGGTGCACTGCAAGTACAGGAGGGAGCCACTGGCAACAGAAGGGAGAGGGTTACTTCTTGAGAAGAAAGGTGCTTACGAACCGGGTAATACTCTTTGCATGTACTTTCCCTAAGGCTGGTTGGAGTTCAACAAGGGAAACAAAGCGCTGATACAAACAGCAGACGAGCAGCTTCACTGGTGACTTTAAACTATGCATCTTTAATCAATGCCATGCCGCGGTTACATAATCGGGGCAGGGAAGCAATGTTTCTGCCGTCCTGCTCATGGACTGGAAAAACGCTGCAGTTTTCTTAGAAACCACTGGGAAGGTTGATCACATTTTCCTGAAGTAGGCCCAATTGAACACTGCAGCTCTTCCCACACACTCAGAAACCAGAGAAGGCTTTAATATTGAAATCTCGTTAACAGCTTGATACAGTGATGGCAAATTGATTCTGAGTAACACATTCTGAAACTAACCATTATCATAACACACCTCATCTATGCTACTCTAGTCCTTCATCCCGAGGAATAACAGAATGTGTCAAAGCTGCCCCTCTTACCTGATGGCAAACCTTTGCCCCTCAGTCTCTCCCGAATTTCCTTACTGCGCTCTGGAAGAGACTCCCTGTCAGTCAGGAGACCATCCAGCTGAGAAAAGAATGAGACAGGCAGAAGGGAAAAATAAAAGGAAATCAAAAACAGGGGTGAAAAACAGGACGGAACACAGACGGCAGAAAAAACACTAATAACATAACTGTCTGCTCGGGCCAAAAAAAAAAGAAAACGCAAGAATGCTCAAATTGAGCTCCATCAAGGAGGGGAACATACCTGAGACAGGCTTCCCAGTACTAATCGGACCAGTTTTCTGATGTAGGAGAAGGGGGGGTCACAAGTGGAGTTCCTGATGTGTTTGCTGCAGATGTCCAGCACCGTGCGCAGTGAAATTCGGCTCAGTGTAACGTCGTCGCACATGTTCAGAAGCAGGCTGTTCAGATGCTCCCCCAACTTCATAGGCTGCACAGCAAACACAAAGTCAGATTTGCACACCAGCAGCTAGAAAAGATGATAAATAACATTTAAAAAAGAACGCTTGCCTCTAGTGTGGTTATGAGGTGGGAATGAATGAAATGTTGATGACCTACTTCGAAACATTTCAAGTATTGTTGGTTCTTAAGGCATAATTAACCACTTAAACTGTTAATCTGTGTTATTAATCTGCAGGAACCCACCCAGGTTAAACCATTGCTTGATGTTGTTGTTTTTTTTTAGTTTAAATCAAATAATGAAGCAATCAAAATATTTGTGGCATATTAAGTCCAACATTGTAACACTGAACCATTTCAAAGAAAGGGTGGTAGTAATTTACCTGACTCTGGGGAATCTCATAATCTGCTCCCCAAAACAGGGTCATTCCCAGAGAATACATGTGCATCTGAAGGGGGGGAAAAAGAGCACTTCAATCACATCCCTGCGCCAACACAGTGGAATGATATGTGTTCTCAAAATAAGAGTAGAAGAATAGATGGAAATTGGAAAGAGCAGCGTAAAAGATTTGGTTTCAGATGAAGTAGCTGCTGAACTCCGAGTGACAGTGACCTGCCTGTTAGCGAGAGCCCGACTAAAGCTCAATAACTGCTGAACGTAATAAATGTTAAATTCAATCTGATTTGGAAGGGGAAAAGTCAAAGACTTTTAGTCTAAATCCAAAAAAAACCCTTTTCCATTTCCTTCTCCGCATTACTCTAAACTCACTGTTTGGGAGAGAATTCACTTCCCCTGAATGTTGAGCTTGGAAGAGGAAAGAATAATCTGAAGATTGCCAAAGAATGCAACATATCCTTTAAGGTCTTTGAGGGAGAAAACTCAGAGACTCACACTTACAGTAGATGTGGAAATTTAAAAGCCGCGCATTAAAAGCAGTAACGCTGTGCCAGTTGTGAAGGGTTTAAAGGAAAATTGTTGGCGCTCCCAGCAGACATATATCTCCCCATAATCTTTAATAATGAGAGAAACAGATTATATTCTCTACACTGAAATAACTCAACCAGGGAAGCGGGAACAGATCTGGAAAACTGACTCAGCACATTTCTGTGTTAAGGTTTGTCGGGCCATGCCAGAGACGAGAATCCAGTCAAGCGAGCTTTTAGCTCCGCTCACACTTCGTCAGACAGGAGGGTGGGTGTCGGCTTTGAGCGCCTGCCACAATTACGCTGAATGAACAACGGTGGGAAGGAGATTTTACTGCTAAAAAGGCTTCAAGAACTTTTGTTTCACTGTTATAAAGTAGCTTTTTTATTATTAATAAGAAGAAATTCCTTTGCATCCATGGGTTACACTAATGTTTACCTTCTCTATATCAGAGACGGATGATAAGGAGACCCCTTCGAGCACCTCTGGAGCAGTAAATGCCCGTAAGTCCTGTTGGGTGACATACTCGTCTGTAAATGAGATGTTGCCAGAAGGCATGAGCAGGAGGGACCATGGAGAGATGATGAAGCCCATGGCTGAAGGGTCTGGACAGAGACACACACAAGTCAACTACAGAAACAATCAGGAACAAAAACAGGAACAAATCTGCACTAGAATTACTTGAAACACCAAACCATTGTTACAAAGACACAGTGGGCGTCATTACTAAGGCTCAATTGTGGCAAGAACGAGTCAAGTCGGAAAAAACAAAAGCAGCTGTCTCAGCCTGCGAGAAAAGAACGGTTGAGACACAGAGCCGCAGCAAGTGCCATGGTTAGAAACGACTTAAAAATATACAAAGGAATGTTTGAGCGGCGCTGCAAAATTCTTTTCTCCGACTGATGGGGAGGAGGGTGGCACAGAGGCGCATGAGGCGCCATATATCTGTTCTCAAACGCTGGAATTCCCTAAGTAAATAAAAGTTTCCTGTTTAAAACATGTGCGACCATTTGACGTTGAAATGGGCTATTAGGTGTTACAAAGTATACACAGGAACCTTTTTGGCTGAAGAGGCAACAACAAAGCTGAGCAGACGGAGACTTGATCACAGGCAAAAGCTTGGACCTGTACCTTTTGATCCCTTAGTCATTTTAAAATCAGTAAACTGTCACACTGTAAGCTCTTCATCCTTAACACAGCCCGTTACTCTGATAAGCTACTATCTGAGCAGTACGTAATGACGGCTGACAGGCCAAGCTCAGACATCTCGGAGTTACAGGCTGTCCCCTACAAAAAAACGCAATGTCAAAAGTGCAAGCTTGGCAGATATAGAAGTGAAAGGCCTCGACACCTGACACAGGAGCTGGCAAGAGCGACAAGACCACCGTGGAAACTCTTCTCTCCAATCTTTAATAGTTTACAGACAGGTAGAGTTTCTTAACAAATCCAAAATATTCACACAAAGCAAGTTCAAATAAATCCCTCTTGTGCAAACACAGTAACTACTGTCTGCAAACACAGAGGAAAAACACAACTGGGCTGGTGACTTGAGTGTGGGACAGTGCGAGTCTATTCAAGGTGTCCGAAAGAAGTCAGGTTAAAGTTTGCTAAGTAAATTGTACTCCGGCCCCAAACTATACATTAGAAGCTGTCCTGATATTCATTTTGGCTGCACCACAACACTCAAACATCCCCTCTGCTTCAGCTAAAGAAACATTCGCCTTTATTGCACTTTTTTATGCACAAAGAAGCAAAATCTACCATATAAACCCTTATAATAGTCTAGAGGGAGACCTAACGAATCAGGCATAACAAATTCACGTTTAAATTGTCGCTATTAATCCACTTTTACAGCAAGCATACTTCTTTACATAGCTCAGTTACTGAGATAATAGCCAGTTCCAACATCTGTTCCTCCAATTTTACCTACTCTCAGCAGTTTAAAGCTGAACACCCCAGTGGCCACAGTTTTGCTAATATAGCTGCGAACCTACACGCTGACGGAAAAAGAACGAAGCGTTAACAATCGTGTCTGTACTGTGCAATGCTTTGCACAGATAAAAAGTGTAATCATCCGAAAGACTCCAGCCTTGCGGTTCGTCTCCCTTACAGCCGGAGCCAGGAACGCTGAGACTTGGTGCGCGCTCCACGTGTTGTGACCTTGACCTCAGCGTTCACGGGCATGTGTTCAGGCTTGTGACAGAGAACTGATTTTACTGGAAGTTGAGGTCAAACTGGTTGGGGTTTATGAAATCTGGTTTGCAGCTTCATGAACAGGTGACACCACGTCGGCTTGCGAGTTGGAGTTTTGTGTTATTAGCCACACATTGACAGGACAGAGGACAGAGGACTGACTCATAGCCTCTCCAGTGTCCTCTGAGTGAAACCTTTAGTCACCTGAAGTTTATTTAACTGACAAAGACTCTCTGGAATGTGGCTGCTCTTTGTGATGGGAGCTTTAAATTGCAGCTCACTGACACAGGAAGAAATAAAACAAGCAGTGCTAGTGGAAGGTGGCTCGACTTGGTCGAGAATCCCATTAAAAGCCATCCTTGTTTTGCACACATGCTTCCGTACCTTTGTGAAAGAGTTCTTGGAGGCTCTCGGCGCTCTGGCTCAGCACTGCCCAGACCTCCTCCTCCAGGAGCGGCCCCCCTCGAACCTCCAAGGCTTCTGCGAGAGACACGTGCATCTTCCCTGTGCAGGCAGAGAAATCAGGGCGACTAATTTATACCACAAGATTAACATAATAAGCTTTGCATAATTTCCTGCTTCAGTATGTGGGAGGAGCCTCAAACACAAGGTAATGTATACATTCAGTGGAATTTACTGTGTGTAACAATCCTCTATAGTTCACTGGATTTCAAAGGTTGATTAGAAATGTAACAACTCTCTAACTCTTGTCTTGTAATTATCCACTCAGCACTTGTCCTGACAGGCCTGCCAGTCGCAGGAAAGCTCATGTGTTCATATTTTCATATCACAGCAAGCGTTCTGAGGTTTTTTCCCCCTTCCTCTCTCTCTCATGCCTCTGGGCAAACTCCCATAAGTCCTTTTTTCCCCCCTCTGTAGCCGAGGAAGTAGCACAAGCACATGATGCACATATGCACGCGGGCTGAGTCGCACAAACAATCATCGCCTCCTACAAAAATGTAAGGCACAGCGATGCTGGAAACTTCGCTCGAGTGTTTACGTGTTTTGAAGTCTGCACTCTTGTGAAACTCCTCTCGTATGAGTCACGGACTGAAAACAAACCCACGTCTTCAATGTTATGATGTTTTGGACTTTTGGCTCAATCCCGCTTCGCTCAAATCTTTCAAAATAAATTTAAGGAATGATTGAAAATACAAGAACAAGCCCACCAAGGCACCTACAAACAGGATGTATGGCAGGAGAACCAAGGTGCACAAGATGAGCCCAGATGATCATAAACACACAACTTTGACCTTGCAACTTTAAAATGCTGCAGTCCGAGACAGCACAGATGCCAAAAATGGGGCACCATCCAAACTGGTCGCATTGGCAGATGTTCTGCTTGGTGCGCTTCTGAAGTGACGGAGCCCTTTTTTTCCAGGGCTCATCATCTGGTCCACCAAACCAGCGGCATTAAACTATATTTATCGAGCTATTTCATCCTGGATCAGAGCGGGGGAGCAAAACAACAAGCATCCTCACTGGTGGGCTTTCCCCCTCAAACTATGCAGAGTTCTGTAAATTCACATTCGTGGAAGAGAGTTAATCAGCAAGCATGGCGCTCCATGTTTATGCAGGAATGCAGGTTAGCCATTCTCGTCTACAGAGGGGTGAAGTCTGTACCAAAGTGGGTTACTACCATCTTGCTCATTACCCATGCGAATGGGGAGAGCGGCTGCTGTGAAGCCTGATTGTTTTGTGGCCCTTGTTATTTCAACAGAGACCTACAGTGGAATGTTTTTATCCGCGCCGAGGCTGCCGCGCAGGGCCGGCTCCTCTCGCGCTGAACTATGGCCGCGCTCATTACTGAGGGGCTTAGGGGGCAGCGGCCCAAACCAACGCGAGCAGACAGCCTTCAACCACTTCGCTCCAACTTTTGTTTTTCGCTTTTGCAGACAACGGGGATGAGTGAGAAACAAAAGGCGACACAAGGCTCGGGAGATGACCCCAGTAACAAGGAATTAAAGGAAAATAATCCTGGAAATATGATAGTGTTCTTTATTCCGCACTTAGGTGAAGCTTTTCTTTCCCTCCCACCTTCCTGTGAGGGATGCGGCTATGACCCATGAAATGGATTTGAAAACAATCCGCTGCAGAAGAAGGGAAAAACACTAGAAACTCTGACTAAGAAGGTACAAATATGCTGCCTGTCCTTTTTAAATGCACACATCCATCACAAAAATAAGAAAATGTGAAAAACACGCACATCTCTCCCCCTCAAACTTCGCCTTTATCTGTGAAACTAAAGCATTTTCAAAGCGACGGGCCATCCCGAAACACAGGATTCCATTTCCAAAAGTATAACTAACAACACAAGATACGGGCATAAATGTGTTCATGTCCTCCAAACATCAGAGCTGTGGTCTAAGCTGGCAAACACATCTGGAACAGAAAACTGGTGAGAGGAGGCAACCTGTGCCAACACTGAGGTAGAACTCTTCCCTGAAGTCCTGTATGCCAGGAAAATTGGGGAACCCCCCCCCCCCCCCCCCAAAAAAAAAAACAAACTCAGAGTGAACCACTATTCCCAGAATTGCACTGTATCATGAGCGAGCGCACGATTCCAATGTAAACCACACACAGCGCCTGCGAAGGTCGGGATTGAGAAACAGCCCCAATGATGTAAGCTTTGACTTGTAGATCAATTTCTACACTGGGATAGAGAAATGTCATTAGGAAAAGTCTCATGCCACTTTTATCACTCACAATAGGGTAAAAAAGAGCAAATCTGAAAGAGCAACTAAAGTCTCACGGACACTTCCTATTAAAAACAATGTTGCCCTGCCACATGTTAGCTACAGATGCCTTCACTATACTGCTGTCCTGCATATTTTTACACTTGGTTCTACAGTTGAAATGTAGCACAATATACCAATATAATAGAATTCTTACTCATTACTTAGTCATAGTAATGCGCACTGGATGGTACTATATTGACCATCGTGCAAAGATGACATCGTAGCATAGCATTTTGTACATATAGATAAATGCACATCCTGTGTGCAGTTACTGTGAAGTAAGCAGTTCTGTCTATAACTGCTGTAGAGTGATGTCACCAGTCCATATGGGCTCCACAGTGCAATATTGTGATGTATCATTATAGGTCCATGTGGACGGCGATGTTTTGTTTTTATAGCTCAACTCGGGTTGGGACCAGCCTGAAGGAGAGTCACAACTATTCCATGATTGTCAACCCAGCTTTGGACTAACAACCCCCATTTCTCATTTTGGTTTCGACCTCATCCGCTCCATTTCTGTTAATCACAGGGTTTGGATGAGGACTCTGACATGCAATGCATGGTTTTTTTTAAACCCCACTACAGCTCCCCCAGCCTCCAAATCCAACCCACTGACTCCTTTTTTCCTATTTTCCCCATGATGTCGCTCTTCCAATCCCACTTTTAACAGGGGCTGTCCATCCCGCTCTGCCACATTTTTCCCCATTCGTGACTGACACATTATAAACTCCCTCTGTGACCTTTGACTTCCAGTCACGTTTCCACTTTTCTGTGGTAATGAAGGGGGAAGGGGTACAACATTCCTTCCTGCCAAGGCCTTAAAATCTTCACTGACAGTGGGGGGAAATTAGTTTACCACACAAATCACAGAACTCCTTCTCTTATGTGCACGGACTTACTGCACACCCAGGAAATACACCCAGTTACTTTTAATTCCGTCTTACTTCCCTGCCAGACATAAAATGCATCCGAGTGTTGTCGAAGGTGTCCACAGACAGTCTGGCACTTCCATACAACATGCGTTGAGGCTTAAAGTTATAGCTAACATGAAGCCCCATTTTAAAGTATCTCGCTGCAGAAGAATCGGCTCTGGACTCAAATGCCGAGTTTCTCTGGAACCAATCGCTTCGCCAGTGATTATAACCAAAGTTCTTTAAGAAAAAAAAACAATCAAAACAAAATAACACCTACAAAACACTTAGAAAGGGACTCACCTGGTGAGAAGGGCTACACAAGAAGCTCAAACACAAATGTTGGTAACACAACGAGGCTATGAGCGGACGCACAGACGGGACCAGCGGCCATCCCATCCACAAAGCAACATCTCGGGTGGTGCTTCGAGGCAGGCGGGCAACAGGTTTGCTAACTTTCCGCTGCGCATTCAGCTACTAAGTTCTCTTCGGAAAATGTTTTCCGAGCTGCCACCATGAAAAAAATAAAAATTAAAACCTCCTCTTCAGATTGTCGTGTTTGATGGCCACTTTACAATTCTGATGTCTGCCCAGCCAATTCACCATGAGTGCCGAGGAGTGGAATAATCCCTCCTTTAGACCAGCTAGCGTGGGCTGACTGGGAGTAACCAGACACTTGGCTGTGGCTGCTCATTGGCTGCTCCTGCTGGGGGCCTGTCGTTTATCCGTCTCCATAGCAACGCCTCACAACTAGGAGTAAAAGCCCAGAGAGCTACTCACCCACGATTGAAGTTATTTCTAATCAGATGTCCTAAACGACGAGGAATGTCATTTTTTTTAAATTCTTGGATAAATTACTACGGTTGTTTCTAAATAACGGGTTGTTTCTAATTTTTTTTAAAATTATTTTATTTAGTTTAGTTTAGTTTAGTTTTATTTTCATTCTATTTTTTTGCACGTAATGGGATGTTTTCTTGTCCTTGGGGCCACGCGAAGACAAGAGCGGACCGTATTTTCCACAGCATCAAAGGAGCCATAAGGAGTCAGGAAGCAATTCGCTGCCGAACACTTCCTTCCTTTCGTGTACTTCAAAGCGACGCAGTTATGCTCCGTCTTGTGCCATCTAGTGGCTGGTACTCTTTATTACAGTCTACTTTAAACAGTCCTAAGAAAAATAGCCCGTTTATTTATGTCAAATACATGAATAAAGGCTGACTACGGTATAAGCGTCGATGCATGATTTTTTTCTGTATTGAAATTGGCCTTGACAGGAATTTAGCGTGAAGGTAGTAGTGGCTATTAGAATAAGATATTTTAGAAATTCATCCTCATTTTTAGGTTATGACAGATTAAAAGATCATTAAATATGTCTTTGTTGAGTAAATTCTCCGGGATTTTATCATGGATTGCCTTTGGAAACCTGCAGGTTTTCCACTTTTGCCAGCAGTTCTTTTAATCTCTTTATGCTTCCTGAAGGCCCCAGCAGGAGCCCGATGTGGGCAGCATGATCTCATTAACAGTAACCAGGAGTTTCTGAATTTGGGATTTCTTCATCTTTCTATTTCTGTCATGTCCTGTCCTTAATAATTCCTCATCAGTGCTGGTCTGAGCCACGAGGGTGATTTGCTATAAAGCTTTGAAGGGCGACTGTTCTGGCAGCTTTGGAAATGTGGGGCAGCCGATAGACTGAAAACATTGGGGTTGCTGACTGGGGAAGATTAGCCCACGTTCCAGCTGCAGAGCATTAGAACCCTTCCTGCAGCTCCAATGACACCTTTGAAATGAGATTTTCATGGAAATGGGGGGATTGGGGGAAGATCCATCTAGCAATGAAGTGTGATGTTTCGAAGAAAGAATTAAATAAATTGTTAAAGTTCTGCTGGTCTTAAATCACATTCCACCTTAAACTTTACTTTGCTCACTTTGCTATGTTTTTCTCTTAAATAGACATAAATTTGCTACAAAACCTGGACAAAAATTATAAAAATATTTCTGCCCAGGAATGTTGAGCATAAACATTATGACTCCAGTAAGATTTTTAGAGGCTTATTTTATTAAAATGAAATAATCCTGCATCTTTTGCATGTTTTCTTTCGCCTGATTATTTAATAAATGCGCGGCACCAAATGTAGGTTGTTAGTGCTGCTAATTTCTTCTGAAAAGTTTCAGTAATTCTTTTGAATTAAGGGAAACGTTGTTAAAACTGTTTAAAAAGAAATTACATTTTTAGAAAAATAATCTGGAAATAGTTGTTTTACTGAATGGAATAATCGGCTGATATGGGCTCACATGGATGCTCCCAGAGTGATGATATCAGTGACGGGACGGGACTGTCCAGGAGGGCGAGAGAGAGAGAGAGAGAGAGAGAGAGAGAGAGAGAGAGAGAGAGAGAGAGAGCCTTTGTAATCTCGCTCTCTCCATCGAGTCTTTGACGTCACACATGATCCTACCCGGTTACTATGGCAACATATTTCCCAATACCCCCCCCCCCCCCTTCTCTCGATCTCGCCCTGTCTCTCTCTCTCCTCTGGCAGGACCACAATGGTACAGGCAGCATCTTGCAGCACAATGGTTGCAAGGTGTTGAGCGGGGGGAGAGAGTGATTCAGCATCAGCAAACATCGCTCGTGTCCGCCACCGTTTTTTAAATTCACCCTCTTTTAAGGGGTCCTTGCCCCCCCTCCACCACCACCAACACCACCAACAACAACAACAAGCCTCGCCATCTTCCTGCGCTTAAATGAAGCCTTCGGCCATGAGCGCCGCAGCGTTTCCCGTCAGGATGTTATAAATAGGAGTGTCACCGCAGGACCAGGACCCGTCATCAGCTGGCACGGAATGGTAAGGCCGGTCGGGTTTGTTTAATGTCTGCCTGGACCCCTGAAGGGTGGAGTGACGAGCCTCGATTTTATGGGGAGGTTAATGAAGTCCTCTAGCGATGCCGCCAAAAACGAATTAAGAAAAGAGAAACAATCGGCGACATCGCTGATGCGTTCACTGTCGAGCGTGTTTTTGTAACCTGAGTGCTACTGTGCGGGGATTTCATGATGGCGCTACTCTCCATCCCCATCCCTGCAAACACCTACTGCAGCTCCTCAGTGCACATCAAGAATAACATCACACTCGCTGCTAATACGCGCTCCCTCGTTTATTTATTTATTTATTTATTTAAAAGCATAAATCTAATTAATCAGAGTTATTTAGTCGCATCGTGTCTTTGCTCTGTGAAGCAGCGTTGGGTTCTTGTACACCAGAGGAGGTGCAGGCTGGTGATGGGTAAATGATGCTCTCCAGAACACAAGCCCTACTCTGAAGGCCTACACTGGTCCTTTCTCCCCCTCTGAAGTCAGCTGCGCACCTTGTGCATTATGCAGAGGCTCCACTACTTCAGCAGGAACACTGGACCCGGCTCAGCTCCACCACAAGCAGACCTCAGGCTGATCTATTGATTAATATGGTCTATATTTCCCCTCAGTGGCATTTTGATACGCAAATACAGATGGGACGGGCTGTTATTCAACCTAATGTGCTCAATTCTCTGTAGGACGCACTGGATTAAAAGAGATGATCTACAAAGGAGGGCAATTTAGCTAAACCTGCTTAGTTCGGCGCGTTCATGCACAAAAATTCTAAAATTTTGAAGCCGCCCGACTTATTTCATTGACAGTGTTGACTTTATTTTTGTAAACAACCTCTTTAGTGCTCCATTTTCACATTCTTCAGCGTAACTGTTTTTGCTGCATGCCCACAGACTAATGACTGTTGTGCTGTGCTTTGGAGTCAGGGAAGGATGTCACAACAAACTCTCCATGTTCCGAGACACAGAGGAGGAAGGCATAAGCGCCGTGACCTTGGCTGCTGAATTATTTAGGAAGAGGCTTCTTCGCTTGTGAAAGTGCTGCAGGGAACGCGCCAGGCGTTTAAACAAAGCTCTTCCAGGTGTTCCCGGATCAATACTGTAGATTTCTTATTTTAGTTCAACTCTGCTTTGCTTGAGAAGCTCTGTAATGTGGATTTTGAAATAGCAGTGAAACATTCAGTTATGTGAAGGTAAAAACCCCATTTGCTGATATCGATTGTTAGCAGGGGGGACTTGCACGTCCAATGGAAACAATCAGCCCTGGAAACAGTTGACAACAAGCTTGCTGTTATCTTCCAGTAGGTGGTGTTTGCATTTGGATTTTTTTTTACTTCTGAGACCTTGTGCCATGTGCTAATCTGTATCAATGTAAGAAAATAGGCGACAACCAGGAGATAATTATGAGGGTGCTAGCATGCGTGATTGGATGTGTCCTTTTTATTATCAGTCAGCTGCTTATTTTTCTGATTGTGTATTTGTTCATAGCAAATGAGGTTAAATGAGACAGTGTGTCTTCTGTATATATAACTGATGTTGGTTTTTCCATGAGAAGTTGGAGCCTCCTTTCATCTGCATTTGTCAGAATTACACAAAAATGCTCCAAACGGCATTAAACATTTACTAAAGAAATTGTCTTAACCCAACTTAAATCTCATCAAATACTGAAGGGTATTGAGATAATCATTTTTATAAAAAAGGATTTACTTCCTTAAGATTCTCACATAGGAGTGTAAAATATCTCACTAACATGGAGTATGGTTGATGGGAGCTTATTGTGAAAAGTTCAGGACTTTTCCAACAAATTGCATTGATCAATATCTACTAAATGTCCTCAGAAGTCTGCATTTTTCATGATTATTAGTAACCATATTTATGTACTGTAGTCCTCACCTATCCCTTAATATCAACTAACAGGTTTGTTAAATAAGATAATCAGTAAAGGAGGTAAAAATTTAAAAAATATATCTGAATTTAATCTGCTCTTTGTTCATCAAAGGTAGTTTTTCCTCTCTAATGTCCCAAAGTTCCTTGTAAGAGTATGACTCTTTTTTTGACATTTATGACACAAGAAGAAAGTGTAAAATGTGGACAGCAAGGAAAAAGTTTAATATAAGCTTGCAAAATGTGATAATCCCTATAATTTTTATATAGTACCAAAATGCCCCACACTGTAAAAAGTTGAGTAAAGGTTATTAGCATCCCTTGGCTCTGCTAACAGAGGAGAGTGGCTGCAGAGTCAGATGGACGGTTACATAATTGAATTTGAGCTGACAAATATGTGCTTTTATTTGCAGACAGCAGAATGCCAGACTTTAATCCGTGTGATGTTCTCTCTGGATCTGCTCACAGGGTCAGATGTCAGAACACTCTAGATGCTTTTTAGCAAACGCGTCTTTTACTGAGACCTCGACGCAGAAACAAACCCTCCGAGTCTTATATCGGGATTTACGCGTAAATGTTAATTAACTAATGACACCGTATGGCAGAGACCCACCATTCTGGAGCTGCAGTCATCCGTTATATAAAGCATTTTGTAAGCGTACAAAGCAGCTCTGTAACCATGGCATCAGGGTGTCTTGGTGATCTGTTTTTTTTAGTCTTTTTATTTTTCAGGTGAGCACTGACGAAGACGTTTTGCAGATAAAAATGTCAGCGTTAAAGCTGTAGTTCTGATCTTGTTCTTGCATGCTGCTTTACGACGCTGCGCAGACGGCTGATCAGAAGAATTGCAGCGTAAGCACCCCCCCCCCACCACTACCAGCAGCACCACCAACTAACATGTCTGCTGTTTCTAAAGTAAATCAGGGGCTGAGTGTGGTGGCATACAGGAGCAGAGACAGGGAGGATAAGTGTATATATTTTCCAGCCACGAAGAAGCAAATCGATAGGTGTCAGCCCGCGTTCATGTTCTCTGGGGCCTGTGGATGAGCTCACGTCAGTGCAGCCTTGTTTTGTTGGCTGGATCTGCAGTTTGAAGCGCTTTCCTTCCCTTTTGCCGTACCCTCCCCCGAGCCCATAACAGGATGCCGCGCGTGCGTTGGGCTCGGGCCCGCTGGGTACGAGGCAGAGCGAGGCGGCGTCCTGCAGGAGAGGCTGCTGCTGCTGCTGAAGCCAGCCTCCACAATGGAGCTCCCAGGGAGGGGGAGGGAAGGCGCATGCAGCGAGGATGGAAGCAGGAATGGTGGGAGCATGGGAGGGACAAAAGAGAGGCTCCCTGGATGTAGATGCCTGTCCTGTTTGATTTTAACACCAGACGCTCTCCTTTACTACAGATATAGAACCTTTCCATAGCCCTCAAGTGCGTTTTTATACATGATGTCAAAGAACTGCTGCTGTAAAACCCTTATAACAGGTGCTTTTGTTCTTGCAATAACTCAAAACATATTGAGCATTCAATATAATCACTATATTTGAGCATTTCATCAATAAATAGGACCTATCTGCCATTTCTGAAGGCTTCATTTTTACCCACCTTCCAATAATTTCCAGCGGTGACCTTCAGTCAGGAGTCCCGAGTTGTTGTGGGTAGATACCCTGGTATCCTCCAGGGGTGTGAGCAGCGTGCGTGGTGATCACTGAGGCCTCGTCGTGCCTGCAAGGGCAGATGTAACAGAACACCCAGCTGGATTCAGAGACACCCTGAGCTCGGCCACGACCGCAGAGCACACACTCTTGTGGACATTAAGATGTTTACGGTGCGATTAGCAGAGGGGCTGATGCCACCCACACAGAACTCACTGGTGTTTGAAAAGCTGTGATACGTTTGCTTGAAAGTCGTCACGTTATTGTTTGATTGTGAACACGAGGCCAAGATGAGCCACTCTTTTAAAAAGATGTTGTGTGTTTTTTCACATCTTCTGCTCAGTATTCCCATCATCAGGAAGGATTTCACGTGTAGAATGCAGCCAAAAAAAACTACTACAAATTCAAATTTCAGTAAAATCTTTGGGCTTATAGATTTTCACCTAGAAAGAAACTCAATTCTGTTCTTCTCACAAGCCATTTGTCATGTTCCTGTGGCTGGATAGAGGCTCAGGTGGCCACTTTAGCAACAAGGTCTTGGTCTGGATCCCAGGCCCCTGTGGTCTTTGCGACCTTGAGCAAGGCTGTAAAATTGCTCCTGGAGCCATGTCATCAGCGTGGCCCCTAGTGAGTGTGAATGTTGTGAGAAGAATTATTGTAATTGTTGTTATTAGCATTATCTTTAAATGCTATGATATGTAGATTTTGAGTGTTGAGGAATGTTGACAGGAGAAGAAGAACATGAGAATGCAAAAGTGCTGATGCTGCTTACAACCAAGTCCAGCATCCAGATGTATCCTGTTGGTCAAGATTAGAGAAGTTCGTTAAGATGGGTGGAGAGGTCAGAAGGCAATGAGATATGAGATCTTGTTTGGACACACATTCTGTTTGCACCAATAAAAGAGGTGAGCGAGCAGCAGACGAGCAGAGTTGACAGAGGAAGCTTGAACTGCTGCTCGACTCTCCCTGGCAAGGAACTCCTGTTGTTTGCGTGGTTGATCTGAGTCTGGTGAACGAACAGCGCGGGTGATCAAAACTTCACCCTCACAATGTGTAAATGCAGAATTGCACTTTGACGGATCTAAAACAAGTAGCAATGCACTCTTTAATATCCTTTATTACATCACCAGGACCAGTTTATAGAAAATTAAAGTGGATTTTCTTTTTAATGTATGTACTGTATATGGGTCCGATCACGCATGATTTAAAGATATCTAACATTATATGATGTTGAAGAGTGGCTATAGAGTTAAAAATGCCATCACCCAGACAGTTTTAATGTATCTACTATATAGTAACTGGCTCCCAGAAGACATTCTCTATATTTCTGCTACGCTTAACCTGAACTCGCCCTCTGAACCCGCTCTGTCTCTGTCTCGCAGGTCTTTATGAGCAGACATTTCTTATATAACTGCAGCCAACCGATCCTGGATGTGAAGATTGCCTTTTGTCAGGTGTGTGTTCCTTACAGGTAAAAAAGGTACAGTACACATTCATTCCCTCCTGCTTCCCCTTCATTGCCATAAATGTTGACTTTCACAACCCAAACGGCATTTAGAGATTCAAAGATTTCCGCCTGAGACGTTTGTGTGGCCCGTGCATGCAGGTCGGCGCATTGATCTCGTTAAAATTTCTGCATGTTTGGTGTCTGTGCAAAGAGGTTGAAATGTGTGCCTTTCAGTAATATGCACGCTTTGTTTGGTCTGCGAGCTGTAATTACTGTAATTAACACATATCTTTGTGTTTGCACCGTTTGTTCAACTGCTCCTCCTCCTCCCCAAAGTAATTATAGGCTGTGTGGACTGTGTACATTCACAAAAGAATGTCTTTGGTCCAGTTAATGCTGGGAAGACAATGCTGCCTCTGTTGTTGTTGTCTTGTAAAAAAAAAACATCACATAGATTTTTACTGGTATATCTGCTTCTGATGCTGCTCTTGCAGCCTTCATCATGGTTTTCTCTGTTGTGCAGGGTTTTGGACAACAAGTGGATGTATCATATATTGCCAAACATTACAACATGAGCAAAAGCAAAGTGGACAACCAGTTTTACAGCGTGGAGGTGGGGGACTCCACCTTCACGGTCTTAAAACGCTACCAGAATTTGAAGCCCATCGGCTCTGGAGCTCAGGGAATTGTCTGGTACGTATTCATATCTACACTCAGCTCACGCACTTGGTTAGATGATTGACGCACAATTGTCTGATTTACCTGTTAGTTGCTTTCGTGATGTGTTCACTGTGCATGGACAATGGGACACGGATATTGAACATATTAGACACGGATTCCAATATGGTCATTGAATGCAGCTCCGTTTAAATTGGCAGAGCTGGAGGCTTTTGTAGGGAAATTTAATCAAATAGCAGCTACCTGTGCGCTTTAACGGCATTAAAATGGGGAGATTATTGGAAGCAGGTCAACAAAGTGAATTTCTACAAACTAATGATTTTATGTGGGTGGGGAAGTTATAAAAATCTAAGGTTGTGCCTCACACCAAGTTATGTTTCTTGGAAGCGAGATTAATGCTTCTATCTTTATTAGCCATTAAAGTGATGTATTATCATAATGACTGGTGAATCTTTTTGCTTTTAAACATAAAAACAGGGAAAACAATATCCCAAACAACAAACTTGCACACATAGAGGAAATAGAGAATATACTGCTGGAGCAAATGAAAACAAAGGGATGATAGTTTAATCACAAATATGGATGGGTGGGTATTTTCTGATTTTCCTCAACGTTCTAACGCAATGAGCTGATGATATATCTGTTCAGAAAACAAATGTGGGGGCTTTAAGGGTGGATGCTTAAGTGAAGACTTAATCCGGATTGCGGGGAGGGAGACAGATCAGATTCATTGTAATTCATCTCATGCCCATCCTCTCAGAATGCGGCAGAACAACTGCCGAGGCTAAACGGATGCAACGTTCAGCCGGACCTGAAAGAAAAAAAACAAATCTAGTTTTATAATATATCTAATATATCAATCCACCCAGTTCAGACAGCTCCCCCCTCCTACAATGAGGTATTGTACTATGGTATCAAAGAATGTCTGGCATTCAATGCCCGTGTCCTCCGCTCACCTCCTCCCTCCTTCTTCCTTCCTCTCTGCTTTTCCAGAAATGTTGTGGATCTGGAAAAGTGGATTTTGACTGACAGTTCCGCTCTGATCGAACTTGGGCCACTCCATGCATGGCTCTAAATGACGTCATACAAGGATGCCATAACCACAACCAAACCAATTAGCAAATGTGACGCATGACGTCACCCTAATGCCGGAAGACCCAGAACAATTTTCTTTAATTCCGAGGCAATCAGTAATGTTCAGTGGTTCCATCACGAGGCCAGTTCTTTGGAAATTAGAAGTTAATCACCAGCGGTCCGATGAGTCCGTACCAAAACATACTTACTTTGTTATTACCGGTGTGTTTGAGACTCACTCAGCTCATGTTCTGCCAATCTGTGCGGATCAGTGCCCTCCTGACTTGTACGCTGGTCACGATAAGCTCTCAGAGGCATCTTAGCAGGGATGAAGGCCTTAAGTAATTTAGCCACGCATGACATCATCTTTCACCCAGCTAGAAAAGTGATGACAACCTTAAATCCCCACTGGATCAATGTTTTTTTTCCTTAATAAAGACTGTGCTGTTTCCATGGTCACCCATCATCCCTGTCCCTCGGCCTCCAGGGACATGACGAACCTCACAAGCCCACATGCAGCCTCGCCTTGATTGAGTTTGCACAAGGCCCGAATCCAAATGGCGCAGGGCTCAGTTTACACCATCTCTTAGGAGAATTTGTCAGAAACGGCTCAGTCAGAGTTGTAACAGGACAGATAAATCCCAAAGGGACGAGACTGCTGAGTCAGCAAAAGTTTCACTTTCCCCAAATGGCCGCCGAGACGAGCTGAGCATTTGGACATTATGTCTCATTTATAATGCCAATTAAAATGTGGCTGTTTTACCATTTGACTTGTGATTTAACTGATTATATTTTTATCTATAAGCTGGAGGCAGGTAACCATGTTTCCATCTGCATTCAGTCATTAGAAGCATTAAAGAACCCTGGAATGTTATGATACATTTGTGGCCTCAAGGCAACTCTAAGAACAGAAGAAGCTCTTAATATTTGCTGCCTGCCTTGTGGTCACATCTTTAATTAGTGTAAATTCTTTCCGCCGCGTCCATTAACAATAAAAACTGCATTAAAATGGAAGTTTGGTTCTTGTTCAACACAGTGAGCCAGTTTTGTTGGTCGCTATGGAATTCATTTTGGCATGCTCGGCCAGTGATTCCCAAGGTTGTGTTTTCATCTGCAGCGCGGGCTACGATGCCGTCCTAGACAGAAATGTGGCCATCAAGAAGCTGAGCAGACCCTTCCAGAACCAGACCCATGCCAAGAGGGCATACCGGGAGCTCGTGCTCATGAAATGCGTCAATCACAAAAACGTGAGTGGCTCTTAAAATAGTTGGGAAAGAAAGTTTCTTCTCTTTCTCTTTACAGGTCGTTGCGCACGGTTACTCCCGGAATGTCACAGTAACTTTGGTGTTCTCTCTTTCAGATCATCAGTTTATTAAATGTCTTCACACCACAGAAATCATTAGAGGAATTCCAGGATGTGTAAGTTCACTTTAATCTTCCTTTTCCTTGACAGAACCATTAAGACTGCTTTTGTTAGGGCTGATTTTATAATTAGAATCATCCCGTTACTCCTCCACACGTGAGAATAGAAGCACTGGAGTGGAGTCAGTGGAAGTGAACATGTAGGCGTAATCTAAGGCCCGTGGATGGATCCTGATGAATGAATGTCACCTTCCCATAGCACCAACATCAGCCAGAGCTCTGGCGAGTCCGTCGGCCGTCATAAATCAATCTCAAATCTTCTCACAGCTATCTAGTCATGGAGCTGATGGACGCCAACCTCTGCCAGGTGATTCAGATGGAGCTCGACCATGAGAGAATGTCCTACCTGCTCTACCAAATGTTGTGTGGGATCAAACATCTGCACTCAGCCGGCATTATCCACAGGGTAGGAGGGGGAGGAACAACTCACTTTGTCTTTCGTTTGCTGCTTAACTTGTTATAAATGCCACGCTTTTCGTGCCACAGGACCTCAAACCGAGCAACATAGTGGTAAAGTCGGACTGCACCCTGAAAATCCTGGACTTTGGCCTGGCTCGGACTGCAGGCACCAGCTTCATGATGACCCCCTACGTGGTGACGAGATACTACAGAGCCCCAGAGGTGATCCTCGGCATGGGCTACAAGGAGAACGGTGAGATTGTGTCACGTAGCGGCATGTTTGAGCTGGTGCCGTGAGGAAAAGGGTGTTGGAAGAGATGCAGATGCAATACAGGAAGTTTGGAAAAGGCAAGGCGTTCAACATAAAACAAACTCCCCAACAGTGGATGGGACATCAAGCACTCTTCCTGCTAATATTTGTTTTCCTGCTCTCGTCTTTTTTCCTCTATAACATGCATATTATTTATTAGTCATATTATTAATTATCAATGAATAACAGCTAATATCTAATCACTGCTTTCCCTCTAGATTGCTTACATACCTAACCCTGACATTTTATCTCCTTTTCTTCTTTTGCTCACCTCTGTGCGTGCAGTGGATATTTGGTCGGTGGGGTGCATTATGGGAGAAATGGTGCGCCACAAAATCCTCTTCCCCGGGCGGGACTGTATCCTTGTTATTACGCATCATTGCTACTTGATGCTAACTTCCATATCAAGCATACCTGATCTGATTCTCTCTTAGGTGAACAACTCTTTTTTTTAAACACACTCATATTAAATCTGTCCTGCTTTCTTTTAACTGGGCTCCACCACCCCAACAACATATTCAAGCTAATCGAGTGTAAAATAAGTTGGTATCAGTTTCACATTTCGTCAAAATGAGCTTCTCTGTGAATATTTAAAGGAGTTTCAGAATGTTCTTACACAGAAGTGGTGATCTGATTCCCACACATGTGAGTCAGACATAATTATGTTGCATTCATGAATAATGATCATGATTTTGGAGAAACCGCCAGAGAGCATCTTGGCTGAACTCTGATGCTGGAGGGAATGAATGCTCTGCGCTCTTCCCGGCACTTATTCACAGTGACAACACACGGAATACGAAATGTTTTCCTGCTGTTTGCGATATTTGAGGCAGATAAACGGAGCAGCGCGTGTGCTGGTGCCCCTAGAAAGATTAATGTAGGGGGCAGGCAGAAATATCTCTCTGCCACATCCTTCTCCTCTGTCCCTCAGCTCGTATGTAAATGTCCCTCCGTCCAGCGCTCCTTCCTCTCTCTCGATCGCTGTGCTTGCATCAATCACCCCACTGCTCGTTGTTTGCTCAAAGATTTATTCAGGATGATTTTTTTCTGTCAGTGGTTCAGCAGTAATGGGTGCGCATGCGTGTGTGTGTGTGTGTGTGTGTGTGTGTGTGTGTGTGTGTGTGTGTGAGAGAGAGTGTAGTGGACATGTGGTCAGTGGGCTGCATCTTTGGAGAGGTGGTTAGAGGGGCAGTGCTGTTCCCTGGGATTGATCGTATCCTTCAGAGCCTCCATCAGCAGGGTGGGGTGGGAGAGGGGGGGGTCACCATTTACCATAGAGTGGTGTGGATGAGAGCTGAGGACGGGGTGATCCTAGATACTATGAATCTGTGGTGGTCCTGGATACACTGGAAACTCACTGTTTGATCTATGTTACCGCGTTGCAACGTGTGTATGAGCAGCGGCCGATTGTACGCACGAGAACGCATTTCCCTTAATCCCGGCTCGGCCAGACATCGACCAGTGGAACAAGGTGATCGAGCAGCTGGGAACACCCTCTCCAGAGTTCATGAAGAAGCTTCAGCCCACAGTGAGGAACTACGTTGAGAACCGGCCGAAGTACGCCGGCCTCACCTTTCCCAAACTGTTCCCCGACTGCCTTTTCCCTGCTGACTCGGAGCACAACAAACTCAAAGGTGAGGTCACTGGGAAACATCTACAAAGCTGCCCTTGAGCTTATGTGCTATCATCAGTGCAGCCCTAAAAGAATCCACTAAATGAAGCTTTTGACACTCCTATATTAGCTTTTTAAAGAATGATTTAGGTATCTTTAAGAATGTTGTGCTGCACCAAACCAGGGTAGAATACTCTTGCAGAACTCCTGTAGTCTGGCTGCATGTGTTCCTCCACTGGAGCCGGAACTGAGCGTGTCTGGATGTGAAGATTACTTTGTACCTTTGCAGGTAGGAACTGAGGCAGACACCCCGCGGGCTTTGGTAGTTTTGAACTTTGGAGCAACGGAGAGACAGACAAGCAAGAGGAGGTGGAGAGAAAGCGTCGAGACATCTGAGAGCGTTGTCTCCCTTTTGTCGTTGAATCGTTGATGCTGGAGTGAGCGGAGTGTTGCAAGTGGCTCCTCCGTCTTCCTGCGCGCTCAGTTGACTATTTTTAGCCGGGTCAGCATGTAGGAGAGGGTGCGAAGCACAAGGTGGTGTCAGGGAGGGTGCTGAGCTGATGAATTTTAAAGAGGCAATGCTGAGAAGCTGCTGCAGGATTGTAGGCTAATGCTGTTGCGTTATGAATATGGGACGACTCATAAACTGGGATTTCAATTAGTTGACAAGGAAATGTGGATGGTTGATGCAAAAGTGTTTCTGAACTGCACAAAATAGAGATTTCCTGATAAGTCATACTAAAAAATTCTCTTTTTTCTGTCAGCAACTGTCACCATCTGTTTGGCAAGTGAGATTCCTTCTGAATAAACTGAAGCTGTTTATACTACACCATCTCCCCCTTATTCTTGTCTAAATCTGTCAGTCACATGTGGATTGTTACAGCATTTTTCCCCCTTTGTAAATTATTGTTTCACTTTCTCTTTGATGCTTTCCAAACCGCAGCCAGCCAGGCCAGAGACCTGCTGTCCAAGATGCTGATTATCGACCCTGCTAAAAGAATATCGGTGGATGAGGCCTTGCAGCACCCCTACATCAATGTGTGGTACGATCCAGCTGAAGTGGAGGCGGTGAGTGAGCCTTCGGTAGAGACCATTTATTTCACTTAATTTTCATTGCATCATCACACATCCAAGCTTTGACTTATAGATAAATGGTGTGACTCAATTTCGCTCCAAACCTCAGCTCTGTGATATGGTCATGAGTAAAACAAAAAGGTCTGTAGCCTTCTGTATATACAGTAATTGTGTCATTCAAGTATAATGCATTGGGTTGCAGTGGTATCTGCTGTGTAGGCCCAAAAAGCAGTGATAACCACAAAAATATTCATTTTCTCTGCACACCTATAACTCTGAAATGCTGTTATATAATAAAACCAAGAGAAAATAAGATCCACGTCTGTCATATGGATATAGAGGTTATTGTAACTAAACACTAATGTATCTGTCATGTTTTATTTAAAGTCTAAAATTTACTGCAAAGTTTGACTGTTTTTGCACAACTGCATATAAATGAATGATCACAAAATGGAGCCTGCAGCCTGGACTATTAAGTAAAATGGATGTGCTCTTCTGTTGCTTTAGCCCCCTCCACAGATCTATGACAAACAGCTGGATGAAAGAGAACACTCCATTGATGAATGGAAAGGTGGGGATTATTTGATTATTATTTTAAAAAGGGTTAATTGTGAAAATTGTACAGAGTTAATATTGTTTTTTCCTTCATTTTCTTTGCCAGAACTAATTTACAAAGAGGTGATGAACTTTGAGGAGAGAACGAAGAATGGCGTTGTGAAGGGACAGCCTTCACCTTCAGGTACTCTCAGTGCATAACCCTAAACGCTCTGTAAGTGAATTTATTATAACCTTACTGGAGTTCCTTGTAGATAGAAAACCTCATTGTGTTGTTGGCCACACATCCCCCTCTCCTGCATCTCCTGTTAAAACTCACTGTTGTGCTGTGTGGTATATTTAAATTGCATTGAATGATAGATTGTTTAACTACGTCTGCATCTGAGTGCGTGTTTATATGCATCACGTGCTGTGACCTGTAATTTGGGTGCTTTGGTTTAATCACCGGAAATTTCAGTTCTCAGCCGCTGCTGATGTCATCTGTAATTCGTTCGTTTTACCACAGAGAGGCAGTGTTGAGTCATGCAGCCCAAGAATGAACTCGATATTATTTTTAAAAAATGTATAATTATGAGTTATTGAATATTATTTTTAGTTAAGTTATAGTTTAAAGTATGCCCACTATTTATAATTTTAAACCCAGATATGTCTGGCATGATGATGGAATATTTCTGTAAAGTAAACTTGAAAGTAAGCCTAAGTGTTATTATGAATGCCAGACAGTAATCCTCTTATGTTCCTTTTAAAATTTTTTAGTTCAACTCAGGTTTCCCATTAAGCGAGTCCACCAGGGAACAGACCCAAATAGCCCATTAATAGCTGCCTCCATTGTCAAAGTCCCATTTTGGAATTCCCTTAGTTCTGCAGCGAGTTTCTTGTCCGATTATGAGCATTTACACATTTGTAGAGAGCTCCTCCCAGAGAGCTGAAGCAGCGAACTCATTGTTCCTTTGCTTGTCAAAGAGGGAAGCGATGAAACTAATGTAGAGACCAAAAGCTCTCTTGTCAGAATCTCACTGCTTGTTGCTGCCATGTTTAAGACTGACCTCATCTGACACATTTACGTCTGTAAATAACAATAACTTGAAATATGACATAAAAAAGCTAACAATGCTGAAAGGCACCGTCTGGACCATTTTTCCCGTGGATTCCAAAGCACCCCCTGCCCCCCCCCCCCTCCCCCCAATCATAGAATCACCAGGATTGCTCTGTCTCGCGGCTGTTGTCGATGTCCTCCTGCTGTCAATATTCTCTGCTGGTGCTTCTGCATGTGTTCTCTCCCGGACTCCTTTACGTTGTAACCCCCTGCCGCTGTTCATTCCCTTAGCGCAGGTGCAGCCGTGAACAGCAGCGAAAGCCCCCCTCCCTCCTCCTCCATCAACGACATCTCCTCCATGTCCACCGACCAGACCCTGGCATCCGACACTGACAGCAGCCTGGAGACCTCTGCAGGACCACTGGGGTGTTGCAGGTGACTAGCCGCCTGCCTGCGCAACCCCACGTTCTTCCATAGGTGAAGAACCTGACCTGAGATGACCAACTAAAAACTTAAAAAAAGAAAAAGAGAAAAAATATATAAATGCATTCATTTAAAACAGCAGTGGTATTTAAACGGAGGTCAATCAGCGGATATATTAATGACCCTCAAGTTGCTTTGCTTGTACCTCCCCTTAATGTCTCATATACGGGCAGAAATGACCAAATGCTTCGACATGCATCTCTTGTAAAGTGCATATTTGCTGGCTGCTGGTCTCTCAAATCCTCACAAAAAGCATTTAGGCTCCAATCACTGTGGCAAGGTGGGCTGCCATTTTTGCTGTCCACGCCTGCCCCCATGTAACTGTCCCCCTTCCCAACCCGTATGCTGCTGAATTTTAACCACTAGAGCTAGTCTTAGACCCCCACCCCCCTCAACCACCCGACACCGTCCCCATGTAAGGTTGCCTGATTTGTTCGTTTTTACGTGATTCTTCCGCAGGGACGCGGGACGGCTCTCAAATGGAGCGCCGCTCCCTGTGCTCAATGTAAATAATGTAATTCTGTACAGTTTAGGGGCACACAGAGTGGGACTGACGGCCAGTACGCTGGGAGTGTTTACGTATGGGTTTCTTTATTTTGACGCGCGCACCTTGCCACATCACTCGCTTTCCGCCTCAGTTGTCCCTGCGGTTCGCTGTAGTCCTGCATGATTATGATTAAAGCAATGCTAACCTCACTGTATGCTAAAACGAGTCTATATAGAGACTTTTGTTTATTAAAAAAAAGGGACCAGGGGCAGGGGTGGGTGGGTCTGACCTCAGCAGATGTTGATCGATTGGCAGGCAAAGCATAAACTGAGAATGAATCAATTAAAGGGTCAGTGCACTCAATAAAGTGAGCCACCCTCTTTTTTTCTGGCGGCGTGCGCCAAGTCCCTTCTGCCACCCCATGGCCCTGCATGCCGTTGTGTACCATGGACCCCGATAGATGCAGGAGCCTGTTTCACTGTGGTTTTTACGCCCAGAGACATTTCGTATTTCTTTGACTGTGACACAAAAGGTTATATTGAAGCTTCATAGCTGGTAGTTTACAGATGGTTACTGAGCGTTAACCTCATAGCGGCGGGACTTACGACACAAACAATCAGGCAGTAAACATCTCTGGGTACAGTTTAGTGGTTTTGTAATTAAAAAGCTGATTGGTTTTGTTTGAGCCGTCCTTAATGCGTTTTATTTTGGCGGGCAGAAGGAGACAATGGCAAGTGCCTTTTGGAATGAAGCTTTCTTTGGAAACCAGTGGAATCAACCCATGGTTAATTTTAGTTTATATTCACTGCATTGGCGTTTTCTACAGCTTGTGTTCGGGTTTCACAGACAGGACATGCGCGTTGCTTCACTCGGGGTCGGTCAGGGTTGGCACAGACTTTTAATTTGAAGCGAGGCATACAACACGTTTAGGTCGTGTTCCTGCTCCCTCCCATTGCCTCACATTTGAATGGCTTTTTCTCATAGCTGGTGCAAAAATGGTGCCCCGCTGGACATTTTTGCATACATAGCAACTGTAACCGAGCCGGGTCTGTGACTCCAGTTAAATCGACACCAGTTGGAATAGTGCGTGTCCAGGGCGCGGTCCTGCATCGTGACCCTGATTAGGAGCAGAGAAGGGCCGGATGGGTCGTTTGACCACGTGCAACAGGTCCATCTCATCCCTGACTTTGTTAAAACACCCTTGAGGAACGTACACGACATATTTACTCACATCAACGCATCCCGGTCGACTCTGCGCGGCTCAAACCTGAAATGACCCCATCCTGAAGTGCACTCGTTCAACAAACGTGTACAGTGAAGCACACACGGACCGGGCGGTCGAGCGGGGGAGGGGGGTGGCATCTCCAGCATAAGCTCTCTGTTCAGGGTCTGGCCAGGGCAACCCCTCCAAACAGGGTGCACCACAAACACTCACGGTACTGTTACAGTTCTTCTACAGGGCATTTTTTTTATCAACCCCACCTGCATTGTTCTGTATATTTTATGATCACGGGGTACAAAACCCCCGATAAGCTCGGTTCTTCTTGTCTCTCTCTGAATGTGAAATTAGGGTCTTTTCTTTCTTTTTTAAAGAACTATGTCCCTTTGGACAATTTTGGAAGTAGAGATGGTTCTAACGGGGACAGCTGGGTCGTCGGCACTGAATGTAGAAACATCCTCACTCGCGTCGTTGCTGCTGTGCTTGGTCATCCGTGCGTGTGTGCGTGTGCGTGATTTCGAGTTAACCAGCACTGAACACAAACTGTCTGTGAGGGCGCGACGCTGCACACGACAGGTTCTTTGTTTAATCCCCTTTTCTTTTTTCGTTTCTTTTTTTTTTTTTACTTTTTGTACATGCTGTTGAGTTTTAAGAGTCAAGCTAGTCATGTGGTTGGAAGTAGTGCGTGTGTCTTCATGTTCACCTAAAACTTAGAAGTAGAGATGATCAGTCCTGCTCCTAATCTGCACCACAGGGCACTCTAACGAAGCTGTTGTGGATTAGCTGTCTGTTAGCCATCCCCGTGGCTAACGCACTATAATCAGCCACAATCTTGCCATCAACTCCTCCGACTGAGTACCTGTGAACCCCATTTTAATGATTTTCACTCATTTGCTCATTGTAAATAACAACAATCCCACAAGGCAATAAAAACTTTATTGCACTCTGACAGGAAGACAAGCTACTGCACGGGTCAGGCGATGCGAACAATATTTAGTCTTTGATGTGGACCCAAACGTGGAAGTCTATAATGATGAAACGGTGTATAACTCATCTGAATCAGGTGATGTCCTTTGGTTCGTTTACGATTCCTTCTCTCTCTCTCTCTCTTTTTATTTTACTCCGTGCTGTTTTAACAAATTATTTTGACATTGTCCAGTGGGGGAAAAAAATAGATAAATAAGACAAAATTGTATCTGTTTCACGCTAATTTCAAAGCTTCAGGCTAAAGCGTTTCGATTCAAGAAACAAATGCAAAAGAAAAAGAAAATATTACTGAAAGCTGTTACTGTAAACACATTTTAAAGGAACTGTGTATGTAAAAATAGTATATGTATGTGATTGAAAATAAACAAAACCTTTGATCTTGGACTGTGGTGTGCTATTTTCCCACCCTTGTGTGTGTGTGTGTGCGCGGCGCTTTAACATACACACTTTTTAATCACTTAAAAGTAAGATATTTTTCTAAATGCTCACATGGATCTTTATCAATTAGTACTAACTGATTATTTATTTTTTGCAGTGTGGAAAAAGAAATCAGAAATTTGACATGAAAAAGTCTGTTGTGCCTCAACATTATTTCTTATTATTATATTTAAATTCATGCTATTAGAACCAAGCGTTAGCAGACCTCAGCATCAGTGGCCAGTGATCATTTTCAGATGTGCACTGACCAGCAGGCGGGTTAAAGTCTCTCCCAGCACCTACAGCACAGATACTTGGTAAAAAGGAGCCCAGCTCATTTCTGTGCTGGTTTGGGCTCACATCTGGTGCAGACATTTTGTTTGAAGGTGACTAAGACATGGGCTGATGCCACTCTGACTCCAACCTACGACCTCCTGCTGCAGGGACAACACACATCGCACCACAATGAGACCAAAAACAATAGCGGTAAATATTTTTGAGAAGTGACCTGATCTAAAAAAAAAGTTATGCTGCAACAACAAGGAGGGAAGCTTGAATTCATATTTTATTTAATCCAAGAAGTCATTCCAGGGACCCACCGTGCAGAGTAAAATTAATTTCTTCCAGGTTACAAAACATTCCTGGATCCCTCTGATCTAAACACAACACAATCTATACAACATTTACAGTCTGAGCTTTTGGTTTTTGGTCACGGTGTGAAAGAGACAGACACACAAAGACGCTATCGTCCTTTTTTGAACGGTACACACAACATCCAGTACCACCTTGCAGAGACTGAACAAACACCTAAGTGCAAGGAAGTTTCACGATAAAAAACAAAACAAAAGAAAATTACCAATTTACATAAATACCACATTAAACATTTACGTATTTAATTTATTTTTATATATACACAAAGCTGCGTGAATTTCCACCTATGTACACGAGCAGAAAATGCAGAGAACATGGATCGATCACAATATTGGAGGTTGGATTATTAATTAAAAATAGTGCGAAAACGTTTAAAATGCTTTTTGCTGCTACCTGTAGTAATATGATTGTACTGTCTGGTATCAGGGAATATGCGACACTTGAATCCAACATTTCATCATCACCCATTATTGAGTAGTTTGAGTCTTAACTGTTTAAATATTGCCCTATTTACACATTATGCCAGCATGGCATCACTCCAGGTGCTGCCTGCAGCTAAGCGGATGGCTAAAATTAGCCGCACCTCTTATTAAGTTAAAAACTTTCCATTTATGATCTACAGTCGGCAGCCAAATCCTGTTTGGAGCTCCTTGTAATGTTCACATCATTAGATCATTAGATCCGCTCTTCACTGGATCCAGATGGGGTTGTTACGGTCCGGTCGGCGAGGGTCTGTGGCGGCGTTGGCGCCCGTGGCGGTGAGGTCGCTGAACGTGGAGAAAAACTGCTCCATCTCTTTCTGCAGCATCTGGTTGCGCCGCTCGGCGTCGTCCTTGGCGCGCTCAGCGTTGCGCAGCTTTATCTCCGCCATGGTGTATTTCTTCCTCTCCTGGTCCAGCTCCTCGTGCAAACTCACCATTTCGGTTTCCAGCTCCAGGTTACGCTGCTCTAAGCTGCAACGAAAATGCATCACAAGGTCAGAAAAAGGTACAGAACTGAGGGGAAAATCAGATTTCTTCAGAATTTCTGGACCAAAATCCGACATTTGTTTGACCCAAAAAAAAAATCATTAAAATTCGTTCACCTTTTGACCCTGATTTCGTACTCTGCCTTCTGCTTGTGCATCTCCTGTTTGAGACCTGCCACCAAGCTGTGCAGAGCGCTGTGGCTGCCGACTCCGTTCCCACCTGCGAAGGCATCGCTGGTGTTGTCGCTGCTGTTGGTGCCTCGGCTGCTACTGAACGCGCCGCTTCCTTCTCTGTTGCTGTTCCCGCACTCCGCTTCTCTTCCGCCGCCCGTCTGGAGGAGCTCATTGTCCTGTCCTGGCCCATCCAGGTCGTAATGTCCACCGTAAAAGTCCTGCTCGGGGCAGGTGGTGGTGGAGGAACGACAGGAAGTGGAGTTATCGGGAAGGGAGATTTCGCAGGAGGAGGTGGACCAGGTGGCGCTGTCGACGCTCTGCTTGTCCTCAGAGCTGCTGTTCAGACACGTGTGGGCCATGTGGCTCTGCTGCAGCAGGTTCTGATGGTTTAACTGGACATTGTCATATGTAGATAAGCGGTTCTGATTGATTAATTGATCCCCCGTGGTGCAGCCACGTGTTTTACTGTTTTCACGTAACATCACGCATCCATTTGATACCCAAAGGCTGTTACGGCTGTTCGCACTTCCCGTGTGGTCGGAGTTAGAGAGCCCCACGCGTGCTACCCCAATCCCATTTGCTGTCACACTGCATCCGCTCGTCACGCCACTTGTGCCCATTTTTGTACCGGATCCTTTATACACTCCGCTGCGACGTAACGGGAAACTCCCACCTCCCGTCAAAGTCTGATTCTTTTCCTGAGCGGGCTCTGAAGAAGGCGAAGAGCTAAAGGAGCCGTTTGTGACGATCCCACTTCCCCTACTGAAAGCTGGGTTCTTTTTGACAGTCAGCGGCGGGCTGCGGGTCACCTCCAGGCGTCCAGTGATGCTGTTATTAAGGGGGCTGGCAGGGCGTGGGGAGCCACTGTTGTCCGCGTGTTGGAGATGCGGCGAATCAGATGTTTCCCAAACGCAGTGACGCGCCACCTGCGTGTTGTTGTTCTCTGCATTCTGAGACGCAACGGCGACGGTCGAGGTAGCAGCGCCGAGTTGACGGCGCTGTAGGTCGACATTGTTATTGTTGATGAGCTCGAGGCTTGTGGGGCTGTCGTCACCCTGAGGGAAGAGCACGTCATGGTGGCCAATCAAAACGGCCATAAGCTGCTGGACCAGAACGGTACCTGAAAACACAAGCACCTTTATTTTTGGAATGCTGAAGGCCTGAATTTGGTGGGTATAAATGTGGCCCTAGTGGTGGGCTCCAGTATAACTACGCCTGGACACAAATATGAACAATGGCTGCTGTAACCAGGCAACAAGCCCGAAGGCAATGAGGCGAAGCCAAGATACAACATGAACGCTCACCTTCCATAATTGCTACTGGATCCTCAACCTTTGGCCTCAGGATATTCGGCCCAAAGACCGTCGCCAAGTTTTGGACGGTCATTTTGTTCACCCCTGAATATGACTGGACCTCATCCAGAAATCTGCAAAGCAAAAAAATTATGAAACTATCGTGGCTCCACAATGGCGATAATTGGAATGAGACAGTCAACAATAGATACCTGCAGATATACTTGAGGAGGTTGTAGTTCACTGGAGGTAGAGACTCAACAAGCTGTTTCAGCTCCTTCAAACCCTGCAGAGGACGGAATACTCTCGGTCAGAGAAGTTCTATAAAGGACACTTATTCACTCCGGAAGGAGGAACAAGTGTGAAAGTCGGTTTAACGGTGGCCAAGTGCTTTCTTACCATTTCATCATCTTTGCCTAGAAGCTTGGCACAGGTCAAAAACTCATCATATTTGTGGAAGGGGATGACGGGCTCAGGCAACTCTCTGAGATACAGTTTAAGAAGTGAAGCGACCGTGTGCACGTCAGTGTTACTGCGGAGGACAGAGAAATGGACACGTGATTGATGTCTCGTTTTAAAACACAAAAAGAAAAGAACTGTTTCTGTTAGGCAATGAGCTACAATGTAAACCACATCAAATTATAGACAGCAGAGTTGTGAAGGACCATCACGATTTATCATAAACATTTTAAATGCAGTTTATTTCAAGTAGTAGCTGATCAACAGGCCAGCTGATCACATGCAGTGTTTCCTTACCAGTCAAAAGACGGCTTTTCTCCGCAATCGAAGGCATCCTGCAGCTCTTTGACCAGGTTAGCCTGTCCTGGGAGCCTAAATAGACCCTCCTCCCGAAGGCCCCACTGCCTGATGAAATCCACACACTGCTCCACGAGCATGGGGGCGAGTTTGTTCCCGAACCGGCGTTCGTACCGAACCGTCTCCTCAAGCTTCTGACCAAATATCCCTGAAACATGAGAGAATATCAAAACAGAGACATTTTCAAATATTTGGGGCTGAACTGTCCCTAAAAAGCTGAATCAATCAAGAGGGAGACATGATAAAGGATTCGGCAGGATTCTACATGGTTTTAGAGCTTCTTCAAGTGATGGGAGAATTCTTCATAGAATCAGGAAAAAGCGGCAGCTTAGGCACATCAAAGAAAGGAGCTAAATTGAGTAAAGAGATTTAGATAAGGCCCAGACAGCTTTAGGCGAGTGATCAAATCTCTGACTTCCTCTTCAGCAGCCCTCGCCTTTTGTCTAATGTACCGATTCTCTTTTGTCCACTTGCAAATGTCTCATGGACGCTTAACACGAGAGCGGATTAGGGCAGCCTTCCCGAGAGATTTGGATCTGCATACTTTTCCGGTCTCCAAATTCCGACACAGACAACTTGTGCACACACATACACACATGCACGTGGTGCGGCAGGATACCCTGTGGAGTTAGCCTGAGTTCACCGGTACCTTTGTGCTCATGACGACATTTGAAACAGCAGGAAGTGGCAAAGCAAACTACTGAAGTTAAAGTTAACTGGTGTGTTATCTTACCTCCCTTTAAAGTGGCCCAACTTGTTGGCTTCTGCAAGAAATGCCTATTGATGAGGCTGCAGTAAGATAACACACCAGGGGTACAGAATTTAAAGTGTTTGCACTCAAGCATTTCAAAAAATTTAAAAAGAAAAACAAAAAAACATGCCAAGCCTGACAAAGACAAAGGACTCAATATAAACCCAGCCTCTATTTATCTAGATTTTTGAAAACTCTCAAACAATGTTGAATATCCACCCCGAAGTTGTCCAGAGACCAAATGACTAAAAGAAAATGAGGTCATTGCACCTGACGTTACAGTCGGGAGCCTGGGAATGTTTTCCTGGGGGTCACATGAAGCTGTGTGTGCGCATCAGCTTATGAGGAATGTGACTATGTGTTTATACTGTAGGAATGAAGCGCATAATCATTTAGCAAAGTGAGCACCCTCTGGTGGCCGACTGGATTAAGACAAAAAAAACCCTCCCCATTTACCGAAAGAGCGATCGGGCTAATCTGTAAAACAAGCAAACCGTTTAGAAAAAACAAAAACAAAAACAAACAAACAAACAAACAGCAGGTTTTGTTGTGTGTAAGCTTCTACTTGTGTGCATGAGTTGTGCTTTCACCAGAGTCCGGATCTGTCATTTTGTCAAAACTCTTCTGCGTTGGTGCAATAGTTTATAAGAAGAGAAACAGATGTGATGAACTCAACAAACGGCTAAAAAATAGAATCTATAGTATTATGATACCTCAGTAGAGCAATTAAGCCACTTTTCATTCTTTGATTTTTATTTATAAATTCAAGGTAAAATGGCCTTACACATAAAAATGATTATGTGTTTCTTTGCCACACAGTGAGCGTGTCCATTTCGCACTGCTGTCATGGTAACAGCATCCAGAGTGTCCTTCCATATTTTAAACTCTACAGAAAGAAACTCTTTCTTTGCAAGCTCTTGACTAAAAACGGCAAATCTTTCGTGACATTAACTGGTTCATGATCAGTGATCATACAGACTCTAGATATGATTTGATAGGCAACAGAAAGAGAAAATGCTCTTAACCCGCATAAATCTGCTGAGTTTTGACTATAAAACACTTTCAATTTCAGCGTTGAAGCTCAAGATTTCCGCTAGACTTTGTGAAATTTCTACCTAAAACAAATCTAACCGCTATAAGTTCAAAGTTTAAATGAAAATGTTGAGAAACAATTACCATGAAACAAATCTCCAAAGATCCAGATGGAGAAGCCACAGCTGCACATCTCGCAAAGGTCTGAGTTAGCTCCTAAAATTGCTTTTCCAAACAGACCAGTAACTCGCCGATGTTTGGTGATAACAGAATCTTTAGTGCAACACAGTAAACCCATCAGGACCTCCGAGGGTCACACACGAGTCTCTCTCTCTCTCTCTTAATCTCTGCGTGTTTGTCATTCTCTAAACAGAATTTTTCATCTCACTTTGAGGCCAGTGGCCGAACCAATCAGGAGCCAGTTGGCCTCTGCTGCTTCTGCAAAACTTGAAAGCCGTGATTGTGCCGGGGAGATCCAGGGAAAAACCGGCTCCGCTCCAAAACCGAGCCACCTTCCTCTGGCATCTTTGACGAGTGGCTCGTCCTTTTGAAGAGCAGTCAACTGCAATAGATGTCAAACCTCCTGCTCTGAAAACAGAGAGGCCGGCGCAGCCTCGTCCATTCACTGAGTAACAGAGGGCTGTCTGAACTGCCGATCCTCATTCAAACTCTTCCATTCATGCTCAACACAGTCCGGTGTCTGCCAGTTAAGTCAATAACGAGCCAGATCGACCCAGAATGAGGCTCATCAAAGTCAGGAGACAATTCATGACATTATCTCATTGCTTATCACTATTATACATAAAATACAGAGTGACTATTTTAAAACTGCCACTGATAATTCAGTGATGTCACCAAAAACTGAGAAAAATGTATTGTTTCTATTGTTTCAGTAGGGTAAAGCACATGTCTGAGTAGACCGAGGGGGATAATGTTGCAGTCTAAATGGAAAGCAAGCTGTCACATTAAAGTTTGACAAGTTTGTGGGTACTGACCTCCACCAAATGGAGCCCAGATGACCCTGCGGATCGTCTTGACCCAATCCTCCATGTCATTCTGGGTGCTGGCCATGAGGAGGTAGGTCTCATGGTTGGTGCTCATCCGCTCTCTGTCACCTCCTGTTAGAAACACAACAGACTACATTGACACTGGGTAGACTGGGCGCACTTGTTCTAGAGTTTACGATAGGAGCAGAACTATTTACAGTGCTACACTGCAGATTTACTGAAATTTAAAAAGCAAACACGGAGTCAGATTACCTGATAGGGAAGTGTTTGCTACATTACAGAAAGAAAAAAACAAATGGTGCATCACACAAGTCGATTTATTATTTATAAAGGTCAGCTTCATCACATCCTGATGAAATCGATGGAAGTTAAAATCTGTATTACTAGCAGACTAAATTATATGGCCATATTATTTAAAAGTACAGGTAGAAATACATCCAGGCCACTAGGTGTCACTATGACCCTTTACACAAATATAAAAAAACAGACTCAAGAGAAAATTGAGTTGATATTCTATTCAACACTGCACTTAAAATACTTTTACAGTCATCTTTTGCTGCAAACAATGTCAGTTTGTTGTGTTGTATGACTTATTGTAAAAATATTCTCACGTGACCACATGTAGGCAGACAAAACCAATCAATTATAGTCTTGGGAAAAAAAGAGTAAAATATTGAAGTTAATTCAAAGGATTCCACAGTGAATTATTCCCACTGGTGAGCCCTCTCCGTCCTGACATCAGCGCTGAATGTCATGCAAAGTGTTTATGATTTCCTGATTCCTGATCTAAATTTTAACCCAGGGCTTTAAACCAGGTGAGTGGAAAGACAGCATTTCCTTTTGGAAACAATAGTTTTATGTTAAACAAGAATGTAACAGCATACCAGGGCTATTACAGCCTCCTGCCTTTTCCTGTTGATGCTCAGCTTCCTCAAGGGCTGGAAAAGGCTCACGTGGGTTATAAAGATGGTTGTATGACCTACTTAACTCATGAATGAAATCTTAAAAAAGAATACATTAAACAATACAGGACATGACGGCAGAAACGAGCCTGGTGCCTGGCAGAAAGGCTTCAGCTGGTGTTGCCATGTGTTCCAGAGTAAAGGTGTTGTGATGAATAACAGACTCAACTCCAGCAGCTGCACTGAGTCATTGGTGTGTGAATGACACACAAGTGCTGTAAAAAGTGCTGCTCCACACAGGAATGAGGTGCACTCCACTTGGATGTGTGGCCAACAGGGTCCCAACTGCTTCATCATAAAACTCATGTTCTATTAGTTTTGTCTCATCTACAAAGTATTTAAAGATTATACCATATGCGACACCATGTGGCCTCCTAATCTTAACATTCCTTGACTGATTATAATATGAGTGACACTGCCTCTTTAGAAAACTTCAAATCTCAACAAGACACTCAAGACACTCAGGGGAGTTTCACTTATATCTTATATTAACATTCCTTGACTGATTGTAATATGAGTGACACTACCTCTTTAGAAAACTTCAAATCTCAACAAGACACTCAGGGGAGTTTCACTTATATTGCATCTGTACCTACACTGACAACCATGACAGCTGTTGCTATTCTCAATCCAGCAGACTCCAGCACAGTGGATACGTTATTAAAAATCATCAGCGAACGCATGTCTTCTCTTAGAGGCATCCACACTTGTGCTTCAGAGGACAGACTCTATGATAAAGAGACAGACTTGATAAAAGATGGAACTTCACCACTTAGGAACACAGAGTTGTTCCTTTATTGTCCTTTCATTTCATCAGGAAGTTCACAGTTGACATTAAATCGTTAGGCTGGTAGCCGGCGGTGAGTCTCATAATTACTAAAGCTGAGCACCAGCTTTAATAAGCAGACAAGCCCAGCTGTAGACGCTAATGGCTAAAAACAGGTGGGAGACAACAAAGGCTCTCAATGTCCTGCAAATGCTCACAAATACCTGTGGATCCCATATGTTTCACTTTGGAACTGCACGTTAAAAAAAACACAAACCATAAAAAAACAAAGACCTAAAAACTGCTATGTGTCTGTGTTTGTGGTATGTGCTGCAACAGGTTAGATGGTTTTAACAGGAACTCTTAAGCTATCTAGGAAAGAAAACTGCCACCCAATCCATCAGGGTACATTAAAAAGTAGACACTTAAGCCCTGCCCCCAGTGCCTTCTAGTTGTTGGTGTTGTCTGAAAGAGTGAGTAAGCCGAAGTGTGAAAATGATTTAGCATGTCCTAAAGTTGCTGGGATTTTGTGGTAGACTTCTTGTTGTGGAAACTGTCTCAGTCTCGCCAGGTGAAGGAAGCAGCTGCTGCGGCGAACAATGCAGACACTGTAACTGCATTGTTTAGCTCTATCAGTGACAAAGACGTGCGGCGTAATCTCCCCGGTGCCTTCGTGTACAGGGGAAAATTTAATGAATACATCAGCGTCAGGGCTCTCTTATCGGCAAGAGGCTTCATGTTGGCATGCAAGCAGTGGCAAGTTGAGATTTGGAATAGTGTCTAATGATAGTCTTCCCAGAAGTCTTTGCATCATAACTACCTCCAGCAGAACAGGAAGTTATTCACAGAGTGATAAGGCAGACAACCCTGCAAAATGTTTGCTCAAAGTGATGATAATGATTAAAAGGAGGATGTTCCGTTTAGTTTTCACATCTGATTTATGAGTAATGATTTAATTCAAAAGCGATTTTTGTCTCTGGATGCTCCAAAAAGCTGTCACACAACAAAGATCCCGAGGAAAGTCTGGAGAGATACATCAGTTTCCTTCAAGTCAGACGTTAATGCTGAATTAGAGTCAACATGCATGCACGGAGCATTGTTACCTGGATGGGTAGATAATAAATCAGAAAGTCCAAACTGTGGTAAACTGTAAATCGCAGGAGGAACCATCTCCATCTCCCTTCACCGCTTCAAAATAGAAGCTCCCCAAATGGGTCACAGGGTCCTGGTCGTCTGGATAAAGCTTTGGGGACGGGAGTTCCTGACTGGGGAGCTGCTGCGCCGGCTTTTTTGGCCGAGCTCAGAGTGAGCCGCTGAGCACAGCTGAGGGGGTGTGAAAGAGAAAGGGAAGGAGGGGAGGGAGGTGAGGTCTGAGGAGGGGGGTTGGGGAGATCCACACATACCGCTTGAGAGCGCTGTAATGGGAACAATGGGCAGATCTCTGCGAAAAGCTTTGGTTTAAAAGGGCCACAGGTTTGATGAGGGGCATGACCCCCAAAAGCAAACACTTGACATCCCGTCGGCACTGCAGTGATCTATTCTTTCAGCACCAAACTGCAGAGGGTGAAATGAGGTAATATTGACTTTTCAGCCTTCACTTTACTGCTGTTTAACTGTGATGTCAACAATCCAATAGTTTGTTTTACATCCAGATGTAAAGCAAGTAGATCCAACGAGTCAATGGGCAAGCAGAAAAAGCACGAGGGCAAGGTTTTGACCTTTTTTCTTTTTTTTTACATGACTGAAAATGAACACAGAACATCTGTCTCCATCCCATGGAAGTGTGTCTGTCAGCTATACAGGTCTTTGTACTGAGGTGGGTCTCCCAGTTATCTGCAGGAGGTTTCTCCTTTCTCCTGACCCACAGCGCGGCACTGATGGCCGATTCTCTACATGGTGTCATGGTGGTCCTGGCCTGTCAGTCGGCTCAACGTGGAGACGACAACATCAACCTCCACCTGAGTCCCCGATGACACTGTCAGCCCGAAGAACACAGGCACCATAGACGGGCTATAGCTATCCATTACCATCTGATATTAAATGAGTAACAAGGTGAATAGACCGCGAAGGTCAAAGGGGACAAGGGTTGTTTAGCTCCACTGTTCATCTACAAGCACACATGGGAACGGAGGCAATCATGGCTCCAAAAAAAAAATAATTGCATTGAGAACCTCTTGTATTGGGCAGTGAAAGGCGAACATGATACTTTCTACTTTGGTTCTGTCTCCACAACAAAGCACGCCCTCAACCCATTAAAAAAAAAAAGATCGGGGCCCTGCAGATTCACTCCTCTGTTTTAACAAGGAGTGAACTTCATTAGTTAAAGCCAGCTGTTGGGCAGTATTTGCAGAATTTTAATGAGCAGTCACGAGGACATCCTGGGGAGCGATGAGTCGGACCCTCGGTGGAGGTTAGGACTGTCAAAAAGCCAAGAGTCTCCGTTCTGAGTTCACGCCAACTAAATTAAGGGCTGAGGCATCTCCGCGTGTCCTGCCAGGGCTGCTGTAAATATACCATCAAGTAAACGGAATCAGTTTCACCTTAAAGTAAATATGGATCAGACACACGGATCAACTCGTGAAATGATGGAGGCAATAAAGCTGAGCTGTCGAGGCTCATATCTGCATACATGTGAGCCTCAACAGCTCATCTTTGCAGCTCATCACATATCGAGAATCTATTAGTGGATTTAATAGTTTTAGTTATCTTAATGTTTTTTTTGTTAAATAAATGTCATCGTACCATGTTTTCTTGCCATCAGTAGTTCTATTTGCAACTTTAGATTAAGGATAAGGTACGGATAATTCTAATCGTTAATATAAGTGAGGTGGGATTGTTACATAGAATAAAGTCTGAAAGTTGCAAGTCGAGCCAAGAGTCCAACAGCAACTCTCCTGTTAATGCGCTGGACATGTTACTCTGGAAAATATGTTTTAACTGGCCGAGCAACACTGGCTACACGCCCACAAACACACACCCACGTCAGCATTTCTTTGTCCCGTGGCTGAGATCCCCGCCAATCTTTTTCACTGACCAACGCTCCCCCCCGTGTTGCAGCTGTCTGCGCGTTAGCCAGCTTTGAAAAAAGAAGAAAAAAAAAACCCAGCATGGGTGTGGACGGGCAGCTCAGACAGAACTGCTGAGATCGGCTAAATGAAAACCTGCTTGCCAAAGCTGATTGGCTGTCAAACAGGAAGTTGTCTGAAATGCAATGGAAATAAGTAGAAAGACTACAGCATTCAGAGAATTAACTTTACAAACTTGTCAGGCATTTTGGATGGAGGGTGGTCCCTCAGGGATACACATTCAGCCCCTTCTGGTTCATATTTCACACCGTGACTGCATTCCATTTAAATCTGGTATTACTGTATTATTGCCGTTATTGCTGCTAAGTTTAAGTAAAGAATTCAAAAAGCATAGTCACACTGCGCTGACAGAATGAGGGGGGGGATTTCACCCTTCAGCATAGGTCAGCGTTTGAGCAGCAGTCTCCAATTGTATTTATTGTGTGTCTTCTGTTAGGGTATATTTGTATTAATTAAACACTTAGGAGGAGTGACGCGTGGAGCTAAAACTGGGCTTCATGTTCTAATTTCCACCTAATCAGTCATCAAGTTCAGCTATGAAAGAAAAGCTCACGCATGGTGATGAATCACAGGTTTAGCTCTACTTTTGATCTAAAAACAAAATTGCCTAAATCTAATGTCGCATTTCTACTTGTTCTACTGGTTCTGGTGGGGAGAGTCAGAATAGGTGACCTGGTCCCACCATAAACCAGAGGTTACCCTGTCTGGAAGGTTCAAAAAGGTCCCCCCCACCCAAACATTCTGGCTGTGGGGAGTGCAGGTGTGCCTCTGGCCCGCAGCCCTCCGGAGTGCTGAAAGGTGATATTAGAAGGTATTAGTGAGCAGGGCAGCAGCCACTTTGTCCACACCTTCTTTCTTTCTCTGCAAAGGTTCACTCCCTTCCCCCGAGTGCTGGGATGTTTGTCCGCTGCTTTTCCTTCCAACAGCAATTAAGAGGGAATCAGCTAAATCTCTGGAATTTGTAAACAAGGGCAACAACCGATTGGACATATTGCTCTGCAAGAGGCAGAATGACTGCTAACTACTTAGCCGCGAGATCCAGTCCTGTTGCAAATAGATATAAATAAATAAATATATTATATAAATAAATAGCTTCTGACAGTGCAGGTGGAGCTTTGGGTATAAGTAGAAGGAACATCCCCCAATAATGATCCATGGACATGTTAGATTTAATATTAGGGGATGAGTTCTGAGTGATGCACGGCACTGCTGTCCAGTCTTCTGTCTCCTGGTCTATTTTTTCCCCATCTGTTCCTTCAGACTTTTCTGTGAGAACAGCTTTGCGGCGTCAGCTTTGGTTTGCAGGCAGGCTGGGAGTCATGAATGCAGGAGTGTGTTCTGTTATCAGCCTCAAGCAGTCAAGCGAAAAGAAACTTGACCCAGCTATAAGAATGGTGCTTTTTTTTTTTTGCCTAGCTTGATTTTCCTTTTTAAAATATAAAGCTCCATATCCAAGCAACCTTACCTGGGTGGAATTTTAAACAGGTCTGTGGTTCAAAAGCTCATGTTGCATGTTCAAGTTACACCGGGTGGGGTGGGGGGTGGTTCCTATTCACACCATTCCAGGCATTCACTGGTAATTACTATTGATATGTGCTAGTTAGTGGCAGAAATAATTTCTGAAATTCATTTTGACCTGATATCTTGTGTTCTTTCAAGTGTTATGTTGATTATAATATTGCACCAAGAATATAACGTGTCATCCCTAACCCCTAACCCTAACAAAAATTGCTAAGTATTGATGTTGTTGTCATCAATATAGAGTTGGGAAATAGTACTTTTTGCAAATTACTTGTCTCCAAAGGTGTGCTATTTAAGATGGTGATGTCATTTGTACCTAGACTGTGAAACTGGAGCAGGGAAGCGTGACTATACTGCAGCTCACCACCAGGGGGAGATTGTCACATACTCAGCTTTAATATTAGGGAACGCTTCATATGGAGCCAATAATATTGCACCTCAAAGTCCAGAATAAATACTGTAATCATCCTGAAATGGTTATGAGCCAAAAAAAACTTTAACATAAAGAAAAAGACAATTTGGTGTGTTAACCCTAATTTATAGTCCTAATTTAATAACCACAACTGCCAGGAAATCCAGAATGCATGCATGCATCAAGTGCTTTCCTGCCTCACAGCTGTGGCGAGTGTGAGCTCAGAACTGCAACAGCAGGCATCCGCTGACATGACGGATGGACGGCATATGCGGAGGACAGATTGTCGGCGAGAAGACATGAGAATTTGCAGCTCCGGACACATTTTGGGTTTTGACTTTTGACTTTGACACATTCACTTTTTAGACTAAAGATAGTCTCATAATGTTCCCCCCTTCTATTGAAGGGCTCCAAAGCAGATGCAAACATGCTAGTGTTCACTGTTGTTATGCAAAGGAACAGACCTGGGTTAGAGTTGAGATCCATGTGGTCCAGCGGAAGACGTGTCCACTTCTCAGCCAGAGCTCAAAGGAGTGTGAGCCACGCTGTAACTGCTGGCCCCCCAGTCCCTCTTCTTCATCTGTTCTCATTCAGTGCCACAGACAGATTTATCTCCATCTGCTTCTGCTAAAGCGCCGCTCTCACAACTGTCCTTCCTGCCCGATGCCGCTCACTTTCCTCCGCCTCATGAAACTCCTAAAAAAAACTTCAGATATCACAGCGGCCATCGGCGCACCACGAAGATCGGGGCCGCCTGTCTCTGAGGAGGCTTCTCCGCTACACGTGTGCCTGGAAAAGGACTAGCAGAAGCAACTTCCACACGCGGGACGTGCAGGAGAGAGAGGCTGGATGGAAGCCAGTCGCCGGGCTGAAGGCAAGATGGTGTATCTGCAGAAGCCAGAGGGGTGGAAGCTGGTTGGTGGTGGAGGGGGAGGGTGTGAGTCGTAAATCAAGGACCCCCCCCCCCCCTCCTCAGTGTAGGGGACCTGTAAATCTGGTGAACGAAGAGTGGGCGACCGGCCAAATGACTCATCCGCAGAGCTCTATAAATACAGCCGTACAGGGTCGGCAAGGCCACTGCTACCGGTGGCCAAGAAGCCCGGGATCAACAGGGTTTCGTACCATTTTCGGTCCTGCTCAGCTACTGTTAAAAGTTGAAACGTGACCCGCTGGATCCCGAGGAGGACTCAGTTTAGTGGCACTACCTGTTAGAGCTAATCGGGAGGGAAAACAGGGGAGACGTCCAAATATTTATGCTCACAGAACCCAGTTTACATATCAGCGGCAGGAATAGACAAGTGTCCCCATAAGACAAACAGGAGGACGCGATCCGGCCTCACTGAGACCCAGACAACCAGATACACGTAGGAGCCGGGGTCGTGCACGGCAGGTCACTGCTAAGGCTGCGCAGATTGTTGCACGACATGTCATACCGATCTCCTGTTACGTAAGAGCTTCCCATCCGTTCCCCTCTTTAGCCTGTCTGCAGGGTTCACTGCATCTCCTCCAGCATCTCAGATAAGAATAATAATGCCCAGACACCCGAGAGAAAAGGAGAAGGTCTGGAATGCTTTTAATCACAAGAGTGGATATTTAATCATCAGCAACAGAAGATTATTGTCTGGATGTGGTGGATTCCTCAGTCTCCTGGTTTTTGACACTTAAATGTTCTTGAAGCAACACGTAGTGGAAGAAGAGCTCATTCAGGCACGCAGAATGACAGGGTTGTGTTTAATGTGCCATACATCACCCATAAAACGGTTCAAAAGAGCTAATTTATCATCTTTTCATGACTGGGCTGGCCCCGTCCGTGGTGCTCACTGCGGCTGCCTTGTCTCATTTAGAGGATGATCAGTCATGGTTCTGTGAGAATGGGCTTCGAAAGTCACTCAGTTGATGAAGTTCAGCCTCCTAAAGTGAACATTAAACTATACAGGGGAATTTGGGCAGCAAAATGAAGAAGTAGACCTATTAACAACAGAAGCCAAACCCAGGAGCCCTAAAAGCTCGATAGTTCCCACAAACAAAAGATTTCAAACAATCAACTGAACAATCTCCAGACTTTTCTGCCTTAATAAGTCCGTAAAGATCCAACTCAAAAGGGGATCTTTGTCAGAGTTAAACACACAGGGTCATTATTACAATCTCTGAGTGTTAAAAGCTCCAGTATTTTTGTTCCGGGAGCGCCAACACACGAGGGAACCTCCTCAGCGAGATTTCCTGATCCATCAAAACACATATTGAGAAAAGTGTGCGTTGTTACTTGAATCCACCTGACACTCAGCCAGACGATTCTTTCCAAGTCTTCAGAAAGCAGCGCAGAAACTCCTCAAGAAATTCTAGGAAGAATCCTTTGAATCCTTCAACTTTCTTTTCCTTTCAGAGCAACATTATCCAGAGCTGTTCCATTCGTGCGCTGCCTTCACGGTGATGCGTTCGTTTGAACCTTCACAGAAATCCACGCCAGGAATTGTTTTCAGCCTCCAAAATGTTCCTTCCAATTCCTCATATGAAGGACGCGTCCACTGGGCTCTCTCTCCCTCCAGTGTCCAAGTTCCTGCTATTTTCCAGTTAATGTACTTCTCTCAGCAAAGACATCCCAATCAACAATCTTTTGGCGCTCTGGCGTTTTTTCTCCCAGCTAAAATTGCTTGCCAATATGTCCATTATCTGCTCCCAACCAAGCCTCTTGAACTGTTCTGGACTGCAAATAACGTCCCCGGTTGTGAGGAGAGACAATTCTCCTGCAATTTTAAACAAATTAGAATCAAATTATTGGACACTAAACAATGGAGCCCAGATCTCTGGCTTCATCCAGCATTTACTCTAGCTGCTTTCATAAGAAGAACGATCGTGTTTTCCTTAGTAACCACCTCTGTTTTCCTCTGTAGATCATTTGATTTAGTTGCCACACTCGGTCAACCGTGTTGCCAGCAATGTTGCTCCGTTGTAATTCTGTTTTAGTTGAAGCTTTAGACACTGTAAAGACGTCAGCGCTCCAGTTGTATAGATGTGGTAATCAGATGTCTTTGGCTGAACTGAGTCCGTCTTTATTTGACATTGAAAGGACATCCTTTGGTTTAATGCGTGATAAAAGCCTTCTAGAATTGAACAGTGTGCTGGGAATACCTGCAGTGCTTTCTGCTCTTTTCAAAATGTCACATCAGACAGTGAATTTTTAAGAGAGGAAAGAAAAAAGAAGCAGAAAAAGAGATGTTTTTCCAAGATGCTTGCCACTCAACCTTTTGGCATCTTCCTGTTTTGTTTGCCTGGAGGAGCAACTGTTGCTCCATAAGTGTAAACGTGCATGCATTTAAAGGCAGGAGCTGATTAAATGAAGCACATTAAGGTAAAACCATGCAAGAGTCAGTAAATGCCACATAGAGAGCATGTTAACTTATAGACCACATGACAGAACACATCACCTCCTTCAATTACTCTGTCATATGGAGGGTAATATATGGGCATATTTCTTAAAGAACAAATGGAATAATTGTATAGATTCGTTTTTATGGTCCTCCTATCAAGCTCCTGCTGCCGATCCATCCATCATCGACCTTAGGTGCTTGTAATCTAATGAACAGTAAAGCCCTTTGTGCTTTCATGCATTCTGGCCTGTCTTCACTGTCTTAGCTGTGGTTCAGCCATTATGGCTTGTTCACAAAAGTAAAAGCTCAGGATCGGAGAGTTAACACAGTTTGAATTTTCATTAATGGCGAAAGCTTCTCGACCTATTTGATATCATTTAAACTAATATCAAAATAAAGATAATCAGATTAAAAATCAGATTAAACCAAATCAGAGTTAACTAAACCAACACAGTTTTCACGTAACTTTTGTCTGAAACTTCACACAAGGGTCGGCTGAATTGTAATTCTTTTAAAGCCCACATGGTGGCACTATCACCTTTATTTAGTGTGAACAACTTCCCTTCCCTTTAAGAGAAAGAAATATATATATATTCATTCCACTTTTCATGTAGTAACATAAATTACATTATTTTATTTTTAATAATATTGCAACTGCTGTGTATTAGTGCTTCAGGCTTTGCTCTGTATGGATGGAGGTGGATGAATGTCACCTTCTGGTAAAGGACCAAGAAAAATATTCTCATAATTCTGGTGCAAAGTCTTGCTGTGACTTGACCAGTTGCTCCAGCAAGCCTATCGAAGAGCACTGAGAGAGAAACGGGGAGTGAATGACACCACCGGAGGGGAAGAGGGAGAGAGTGACACGCTGGACTTCTGCTGGAGTCTGGGCCTTGTGTTTATTAGAGCTCTGGGAAAGAGGAGCACATCGTTGCTCCATAAAAAAATAACACACCAGGAGGTATTTCCTGAGTAGTTTCTTGTTGAAAAGAAAGAGATGATTAGTCACAGTTGGACCACAGGGAGTGACATTTACCTGCAGGTATCCAGGCGGCTTTGAAAGATCAAAAACAAGTGAAGTTTCCCCAGCTCTTTGCATTAAATTGAACTTTTCCAAAAGCAACCTTTGCACATTTGTTGCATTTTAAGCCTTTCAAATAAGATCCCTTGTGCTTGCATCATACCTGACATTTCATTCGGCAGCATCATATAAATACACACTAATCCGGAGCGGCCAGCTGTTCTGATTTATATTCCAGATATATGGAATCCACTTTTATTGTCACGACTGCCAGGGAATGGGGGAGGGGGGGGGGGGGGGGGGGGGCACAGAAGATTTGGTTTTTGTCAGCCCTTTAACGTAGCAGTGTTTGTGTTTAGTTACAGCTGCAGCAAAGTTTAGCGACGGCCTTAAAAACACTGTATGTATCAACCCCAAAGGGGCCTTTTAATCCACAGTTGTGTTGACGCACCTCTGCTGTCATTCCTATGGCCTGCGTGCGCACATGCGCATGTTTTAACGTGTTGGAGGAAAGCATGGCTCAGTTTAGGTGGGAAAAACAACAGCCCCTTTGTGTCAGTACCTGTGTATTTCCAGCAGGCGGTCAACTGATCCTGAAGCCTAAATATCGTGTCGAACCCTGTCGTACTGGCACTTTTTCCTCGGCCCACTTTTGTCCTGCTCTGGACATATAACCACCATCCAGATGTGGATGGAAGGACAGAGAGGTGAGCCCGACATGACAGAACAGAGCTCACGCAGAGCTAAGAACACACTGCGCTGTGTTAATCCCTCTTGAAACAGATGCTGCTCATAAAAGCTGTTGCAGTCATCTGTCTGGATGCGAGCCTCACCACCACCCCAAGACAACAGGCATCTCTGTGCAGGCACCCCCCCCCCCCCACTTTCCGCCTGACTGTCAGAGACCGCTCGTGTGTTCAAACAGCAGAGCCCCATTTAGCCCAGTGGAATATATGTGTTGGATTTTCCTTATTTCCCTGTGCGATCCTCTTAGAGCCCTTTATTTGCACTCTCACGGCGAGGCCTGTGCCCCGGTTTCCATGGTTTCTTTCAAAACTGCCCCGCCACACTTTTAGACTCTCAATTATTCATTATTATTATTGTTATATTCCTTATTATTAAGGATTGCATCTTGAGGAAAGCTGTCCTTCTGAAATGCAGCATGTTTTCTTGTCTCCAGGAGGACTGTCATGACTCGGAGTGCAATAATCACCCAGATCATCTCTGCAGGGAGCGCAGTCGCCCACATTTTGGCAGTATCAGTATCTGTTGTGGCAAGCTGTCAAGTTGAAACCGGTTGCCGGGACGTCCAACCACGACCTCCAAACAGCGCATTGGGAAAAAAAATTCCAACCAATATCTGCCATTGACGGCAAGCGTCCATAAAGGTCATGACATGTTGTGACAGCAAGGACAACCTGGCTTCTCTTGAATGTTCTCCCAGAAGCTAAAACAGACTCAGCGCTCCACCCTCTGCAGGGACGCCACAAATTGTTATGTTATACGGCTGCACAGTAAATAAAGCGATTGCGCAACAGTGAGAGGTTCGCTGTAACATGAGGGAAGTGAAAATCTGGAAAAGTCAGTGAGACGTGGTCTTTTTCTTACAAATACGTCTAAATGACAACTCTTACTGCCCCTCATCAGCTTAGCTTCTCTATAAATGAGGGCGTTTGCATTTGTGACACTTGGGTGAGATTTAAATGCAAAAAAGGGAAAAACAGAAACGAAAATGTAAACTTGACATGTGATCACATGGACCTTTTTTTAGCTCCCTATGTGTCAGTTTACATTTCTGTGTGCTAAAAAGAGAAATCTCTGTTCTTAATATCGTTACTGTGCGCTGCTCAGGCCCACAAACGTGCATCCAAACCGCTGCCCTGTTTCTGAAGCACTTCCAGCCATGAGAACTGTTCATCACCACTTGACAGGATGATGCTGTTTAATTTCACGCGTTTGGGGGATCGCTGGTATGAAAAGGAGCAACTAAAGGTGATGGAAATAGTCCCACTGGGAACTATTAATCCTCATCAGGCGTGGATGAACACGGCGAAGGCGACCAAACCACAACCGTTCAGGCTTAAATGTCTTCACACCTGGGCTTCTCATTTCGGTTCTGGCCGTCTCCCTCCTAAAATCCCTCGGCGCGATGCCGGCGGTTTCCACAAACTTTGACCTCTATCTGATGGGGGTCAGCTGTTTTTTTTTAGTTTATTTCCAGTGAGAGAAACTGTCTCAGAGGCACACCAGAGCATAAACAGACAACAAGTAGCTGTTGCACACTTCCTGTTGGTGTTTCCTAAGGTTAACTGTGTCAGCTGGGGAAGCACCACTGGTGCCTTTAACCAGCTGCCTGTATTTCCCCAGTGTCCCCAGTAAGTTTTATATTCCATGAACTGCTGGCATTGTTCCAATCAAATCCACCAGTCTTGTGTGATTTTAAAATAGTATTAAGAAAGTGGTATTCTGTTTGGAAAAGAGCGCTGACTTGTTCTGGATGACTAAATTCAACTTTTATTACTTGAGTCCGACTCGCCAGCTTCTATTTGGGATTCTGTCATAGATAATCCCATTGGGTAATCCAAGAGTTTTACTTTCACTCTCCAGCAAAACTAAAAAATGATTCCCTACCTGGAATGACCTCAAAGAGAAATTTCCCTCCATCTTCTCCAGTGGAAGAGTGCTCTGAAACTCTGTTCCCTGGTAAGAAAATGGTTCCCTGTGGGAGACGAAGAACAAGACCGCTCAGAAAATCTGCTGCTTACTTTAGCTACTATATTAAATGAACACAAAACACTGAAACACAACCTTTAATGATGCATTCAAGAGCTGAAAAAGTTTTTTTGGGTTACCAAATCTTACATTATCACTCGGGGGTTTTAAACACAGACGTGTCCATGTCCAGGTTCTTGACTGGCTGTCACACTCAGTCTCCACAATGACACCTCATCCGGGTGACGCCAGTCCACAGATTCCCTGCTTTAAATAGCAGGAGCATCATCTTATTCCAAGCCCACCGTGCAGCAGCTTTGATATCTGCGGCTGCCTCTACCAAATCCATTTAGTAAACTACTAGCTTTTATTAAACCTGTGAGGAGCTTCTCCATATTTTCTCCTAATTACACATGACTATAAAGGAGGATTACAGCATGTGCAGAAACTGGCTCACTGTCATCATGCTGCTCTGTGTCTGGGTTAATACTAATGCAGGCAAGATGTGCAGCCGTGAAACCCGCGGTATTAACGACCCACACGCATCGACAGGATCTGAGGGTCGCCCGCTTCCTTCCCGCTGAGCGAGAGGGTGCTTTAACGAGCCAAAAGAGCCACAACCAGGAAGTTAGGAGCCCTACCTGAGGCCCCCCAGATGAAGTGCGCTTCTAAAGACGGATTAGCGGAGGAATGAAAGAGCTCGTTTGCTGTGGCTGTCAGCGGCGGGATCCACTCTTTCTATTGGGATTAAAGGAACCCTTGAGATCTTTTGTTTGGTCTTGTTATTGATATTGATATATGATAGCTTTTTCCCCTCAAGATGGATTCAATCAGAAGAACAGCAGCGATTCTTCTCCTCCATCTCTGAGCCACAGTCGAACTTTCCATGTTAACATCCTCCTTGGTGAGCTTTTGTTTGCTGCAGACAAACCTAACCAGACGGGGGAATATTTACCCAGCAAAGAGTGCGGTAGCGACAGCCCAGCCCAAAAAGACAAAATAAACCAGCCTATTCTGGGGCCGTTTCTGAGTTTTACATAGTGTCACTTTCTTTTGCTCCCACAACAAAAGCTGCAAATGTGGAGCAGAAAAGTCAGAGGAATCCATCGAGAACTGTCTCTGGAGTCGCTTACACCCATCAGATCCAAATGAAATTAACTTTATTTGCCACAGCGCTTTGCTGCTAATGGCACCTACTCAAGTTAATCCAACCGATGCACACATGCCGAAACAATTAAACCCATTTGAGTCTGTTTAGCTCATGAAACAAATGTTCCTCTGATTCCTTTATTTACAGTGTAATGACAGATATAGGGCAAATGTCTGCAATGCAGGCCCGTTCCCAGCTCTGCAGGATGGGAGCTAGTAGCGAAGGTGGGCGAAAGCTGCAATTCCCCGAGTGGCCAGCAGGGAGCGGGCTTAATAATTGGCAGGTCGCATAAATGTTTTCACAATGACCCAAACTTTTTGTCGTTTTATAGTTTCATACGCAGTTTCTCAGTTGTTCTTCGTGCAGATGTGTTTGCATCGTCAGCCCTCGAGCTTGGCGCATCTCATCCAGATGTTTTTCATCTGGATGTGTCAAATGGGCCACAATAAAGGGTCAGTGCTGAATACCCAAAGGTGTTATTCTCCCTGCCTCAAGATCAAAGGTCTTCTAAAAGAGTGATGGTAAAAGAGCAGATAAAATACAATTTGAGCCAAATGATTTGCAACTTACTTATGTTTGCAGTTATTTGACCAGAAAGTTTTGGGGAAACATGCTCATTAAACCTTGGCCGGTGGATCAGCAAGCCTTTTATCCAATCATTACTGCTTTTCAAGCTTCGCTGACCTCTTTAAAAGGTCTTGTGTCTGACAGGAAGTCAAACTCAGCTGGAGTGCACATGCGATGCTTTTTTTGTTCTTTGTGAAATTCCCTTGAGTCTCAAGTCAGTGAGTCTTATTTCATATGACCTGTAATCGGGGTAATCGACAAAGACCAAACAGGATTTCTGTCCTCACCGCTCCACTGAGTTCATAAATCCAATAAACGTCATCATTATTTCATGGTTATAAAACGGGTAGCTGCTCCGGTCTGCGGCAGCAATAACTGCCTAATATTACTATAACATGAAACGCAACAGAGTGGAAAATGGAAGACTTCCTCATTAATTTTTACCCTCCTGTTGGACTGATAGCACACACTGCGAGCACAGAAATTCAAAGCAGGTGGTGAGCTTTGAAAACGGGCATAGAACAATCATCAAGCCCCCTTTGCTATAAGCAAAAAATGCATGAGCCAATTTTGCCAGTGAGATGATATTTGATTCCCTTACAAACCAGCTTTTGTCTGCTGCAGGAGCAACAGGCTGCTGAAAAAAAGATGAAAAAATAACTCATTTTAATCAATTTTCATGTTCTAATTTTAGTAAATAAGTGCTCAGTGGACCCATAAACACTTTTACATTCTGTTCCTTTAAAAGTAGAGCACACCTGGCAGCAGGCCACACCACTTTGTCTTACAGAGTATATGAATAACCACCCGCCGCACACCTATAAACCTTTCCCCAATCAAATGGGTCAGTAGGACCCGTCTCTCTATCTGGAGCGCAGCTGCAGCCGCCGTGGAGCCGCCGCGAACCCTATCGGTTCATTTGTCCTTCCCGCACCTGTGAATGCTGTTTGGGTTGTTGGTTTGAAACATGGGGGCGCTCACTAATGTCTGCAGCACAGTGAAACCTCAGTGGGAGCCTTAACTGCAGCGCGTCTGGGGTAGTAAACAGAGAAGTGTCCCACAGTCCACATATGAGTGTGGACAGGTGAGCATGGCAAGACTGGTTGGAGTCTGTCGGGATACCAGGCTGTCGAGGAGAGAGGTCGTCCAGATCGAGATGTTGAGAGAGGAGATATCTGAGATATCTGTAGAGATGAACCAGCGTGATGACATTAATGTGATGAAGAAGTGGAGGAAACCTGGTGCTTTGATTTGAAATGCAGCAGTCAGGGGAAACTTTTTGTAAAGTATTTGAAGAAGAGAGTTAAATGACAAGCAACCTTATTGTGAAGGTAGAGGAATTTCACGTCATTGTTACCCTGGCGTTCAACCTGGGAGTCGAGACCTGCGAGCAGACCGCAGAATGAAATTATTCTTATCACATCGCACTGCAGATATTTATAGCTTTAATAAAAACTGGTTCTGCTGTCAGTCCAGGAAAATCTGTTCTGGCCAGATTTTGCATGCAGAACATTTCAGACGGAGGCTTAAAGATTAGAATAAACTAAAGCGGTTGCGTTGATGCCCTACTGGACAACTTTAAACCCATTTGTGATACGACTGTTTTGAGAGAAACGGTCCTCCAGCACGGAGTTCTTTTGTGTGTGGGTGACATCTGACTCCCCGCCCGGCTCGCCTCCCTCCGGGGCGTCTCAGAGAACACAGTGGAGCCGATTATCAGCCATGAAGTGATACTGCTGATGCAGTTTTGCCTGACAGGTGGAGACTGACACACACACAATATAAGACCCACCCTCAGGTGCACACGTGTGAGTGAAAACACCGCATTAAAGCCGAAGCCACAGGCTGGATGGAAACCATAAAGAGCTAAAACAGGGATCGCTTTGTCTTTCTCTCATTTTCCTAATTTGGAGCCATGGTGGGTCATGTGATGGATCAATAAAATCCAATATTCTTCCAACATCTCTGGGGAAGCGTCTCTCTCCCATTTGGACCAAATATGAACTTTCTAACTGGACTAATAGTATATGATGCTCAGGGAAGTGAAACCCCTGTCGCGTGTGAGGAATTTGGATGTGGTGCTCCGGCTCCCGTCACCCGCTGCATGCTTATGACTGAACAACTACCCTCCACCTGCACATACCTGAAAAGCTGCACGCTAGCGCCTCGAGACGGTGAAACTGGGACAAAAGAACTCATGGCCGGAGTTCTAGTTTACTCATCCCACATGAAAGGAAGTGATTAAATACTGCAGATCTTTTTTATTGAGCTTGCTGTGCATAAATTAGCCTGTCTTCTATGTGCAGCTTGGTGCTCCACCATATGTTCGGATGTGTAGAAAAAGGTTGTCTGTGTTTATTCACATGTTGGGATTATGTCCATGTTCTAGTCCGGGCCTTTGATTTGGATTGTGTCTGGATGTGATTTGACACTGTGGAGTCTTAACAGTACACATCTAACAATGCCTCCTCGCAGGGAATATTAATACGTCCGCCACTCTCACTGGAGTCTGTGGTCCCAACATGAATAATTGAAGAAATGCGGCAGGATAGTTTTCGATGGTCAAGGTCGAGCTTTCTATGGCTGCAGCTAAGGAAACAAATGACTTTCATTGTATCGTTGTGCTGTTGCATTATTAATCCTCATCAAACTCAACTCTCTCTGGCTCATAAAAAGGCTAAATGTGAGTCCAGGGTGGTTGGAATTTTAACAAACTGACGTCTGGGTTCACAATGTCCTGATTAAATGTCAATCTCTTTCACGTTTTATGCATGATCCCATAATTTGAGAAATGTATTCATTCACATTTTGTCATGAATCCATTCATCTCTAATGAAATCTCCTCCATGAAATGCAGATTCTAATGTTAAATAGCTTCAATTGCACCCTTGGAAGCATTTCACTACGCGAATGAATGCTGCCTTTGTTTTATTTGAAATCTGTGTGAGTGTTTGTGTGTGTGTGTGTGTGTGTGTGTGTGTGTGTGTGTGTGTGTGTGTGTGTTTGTGTGTGTGCGAGTGTGATGAACGTGCTTTTGTGTGCGTGACATCTCCGTGAACGAGTAAGGACAAGCAGTTGGCATGTTGATGCTAAGCCCCCACGTGCCGAGCCATACGCATGTGACCTTTCACCTCCATCTGATTTCCCATTCTGTACATTCCAAACATTCTTTTGGGAAGTTTTGCTGTATGAGACGGTCCACTAAATGACATCATGAAACTTCAGAAAAGCAACATCTATAACCCCCCCCCCCCAAAACATCCAAAACTAGTGAGCAGTGAAGCCGCACAAAAGCTAGTAAAAGTCCAAATAGTTTACTACGCCTCCACATCAGTTTTTGTCTGTCCGACGGATTTATCGCCGGCAGCGGTAATTTTCTTGGGTAAAAATCGGTCTGAAGGAATTAAGCGTTGATATGAAATTCCAATACTAGTAATTCTGCAGCCTTTGTGTTGAAATATGTGACTGTGTCTAATCAGGTGGAGGTTTGCCGAGCGCTGCGTTTCCATGGAGGAGGCAGACACGTAGCAGGTAACAAATGGCGAGTTCAAGGCCCAACAGAGGGAATTCCTAATCTGAATATGGCCCCTTCCATAATGAGACTCTGGTTGAGTTGGTCTTACTCCTGCACACACCTAAGGTTGTGATTAATTTGTCTCTCCGCCATCGGTGTAACTTCTCTCTGCCGTCTTGATTTCTGCCGGTTAATGTGCGGTGTTGTGTTTTCATTTGTGCTCTGGAGGTCACAGAGATTTAAGGACTTTGAAGGCGCTGCTTTGTGCCTGACCTAGTTTTTTCCTGAAATTTCCCTGTGTGAAGAGTTTTTACAGAAATTGATCTTGGCTGTGTTTAAAAAGTGTGTGTGTGTGTGTGTGTGTGTGGCGGGGGTGAACACAGGAGTTGTAGGGATTTTAATGAGTAACACTGGGCAGATAAACATAGATGAGAGAAATATTCCAATGAGGAACAAAATGTTTCTTGTGGTTCCCTGGATATCATGAATTCATTCTCATGGCCCCCAGAGGGTCCTCACTGTATGCTAATATAAGACCTAGGACCAGAGCTACACTTCAAATTAGCTGTGAAATCTGTCTCTTCCCTGTATCCAGCCCACCTTCAGGTCTGCAGCTTTAACCTTCAGAGACTTCTGCTGCTGATGTGGCTGCAGTCGGGCTGAGCCCAGATTCCTGGGGAATCAGCCAGACGGAGGAGTGCAGCCAGAGGAGGAAAATGAAGGTCTCGCTTCACGTTTCCCCTGAGTGTGTAGGACATTGTTTGGGTAGACTAGTGCGTTTTGCTGATGGGAATGGCCCGCCTTGTGGCAGTAAACATCTGGTCCCCAGGAAAGAAGACCTTTATGATTTTGTCATGCTGTGTTGATGCGCTCCAAAAATGAAATGTTGTCTCATTAGCGTATGAAATAGTGCAGATTCAGAACATCTGACACAGCTGCTCTCACTTTGTTTGCAGATATTAATCTCTGTTTGAGCCACATTAATGAATTGCTCCCCTATGATTACGCTTCTCCCTTTGATTGAAGTCGTCACTGTCGTCCCCCAACGACAACCAACATCCGTCGCCTTTTCTTTCTTTTTTCTGTGTCAGTTTCAGCAAAAACAAAAGCAGTCACATGACCGTGAGGGAAGATTCCAGGTGTGGAAGGTTTGAGAGGTGCAGCGCTTTGAGCTGCAGCGAGTTGAAGCACTGAAGTGATTGTCTGTGCGGGCGACGTGACAAGACGCCATTAATCACTTTATCTGGATTGGAGGGTCACGGAGGGTTGGGAGGGAAGCTGCTGCGACAGGCATCCATATCGGACGCGCAGCACCCTCCACACGTCGCAGCCACATGAACTGTGGTTCAAACGTTTGGACTGTATCAAGGGAACTGAGATCAGACCTTTATGTTCAACAGGTTGGATTTGAAGTGCTGAACATTCCAACATTGTCCTCATAAGTGGTTACATTGGGGTTGATGGGATTTGTGTCTTACCAGTGGCTTGGTTTCCTCCTCAGCCTTGTAATAATGCAGCTGATCCCCTCGCAGAACGAACCAGCGGCTGTGCCACGTTTTGACGAACCCCCCCTGCTTCCTGAGCCACCCGCACCTGATGACACCTGGGCGTCCGTGCACCTCGGCCTGACCTCCGCCGCGCTGGGGGCTGCTGCGGGACGTGCACGGCTCCTCCATCACGGCGGCTCTGATCTGGGAAAAACAGGCAGAGCAGGTGGGAATTCACGTTTCTGGTGCTTAAACTTCCATCATCTATCAACCTAAAGGTCGCTCTTGAAAAAGAGATTTTTATCTCAGATCTTAGTGTCATGCAGTCGCACAACACTACCGCGAGGAGACTGCTGCTGTCGGCTTTCAGCGTTCCATCAGCTCGCTTCAAACAGTCCAGATGAGGACCAGATGCCATTTCCAGCTGCAGAGCAGCGCAAGTGCAGCGAGGCCATTCAAATAGGCCACAAATATGCCAGCCCCGCATGCATGTACGCATGTTCCGAACATGCTTCCCCGGACAAAGTGGCAGTTTGTTGCTTGTTTTGCGCGCCACCAGCCACAGCGTGCTTATTATCTATTCTTCCCATGTCGGACTTGGTTTGGGAGAAAAGTGGGCGGGTCTGTCAGTCATTCAAGGGAAACATTTTCAACATTACCAATAAAAGAAATTTTCCCACACCCTACAATATCTACAGTTAAAGAATAGCTACACACTCAAATTAGAGAAAACTGCTGTTCATATCACACACAAGCTCATATTTGCCCTTCCAATGTCTAAAGAAACATGTTTTTTCTCATATGCATCTATGACCTTGCATACTGCTATCACATTTATATTACAATATAGTAAGTTCATTCTTCTGTTGAATATTCCGGTTTATTCTGGAGTGTGTCCCCAGTGTGAGTTTTGCCCCACAGACTGGATGCCAGTTCCTTGTACAGTGAGCACGTCATTTACAATTATACTGACTCTGTGACTCAGGTTTAGGCTTTAGGGTACATGCCGGCGTACAAAACCGTTCCAGTTTGTAGTGGTTTTCAACACAACACTCTTTGTTTCTTGGACACAGGAATCTTCTTACAGAGCATCCGATGGAGCGGGAAGACGACCCACGCACTGCATGCTTAAAAGAAAGACCAGATCAGTCCCAAAGGTTTTTGTGGAATGAACAAATCAAAATATCTGTGGCAGCGAGGGAGTCAGATGAAAACAAATAAAGACACCATGAGCACGTACAGCATGAATGAACAGCCTGTGTTCCAGTCCAAGTCTTTCCCATGACACAGCTGGGATGGAAAGAGACCATAAACATCTATATGATCTTCATTTAACGTGCAAGATGATAAACAAGCCCAAAACCACAAATGCACACAGGAATGAAGATGATCAGGGGATTAAGCCAACAAAAAGAATCCTGTAGACACTATAGACAGAGGACACATCAGCAGGGGTGCCACTTATTCCTGCTTATATGTTGCTCCCCATGAACAAAAGTACTGCAGCTGTCATCACTCAGAGGCCAGGACGTCTGTTTGACAGTTCTTAGTGTGAAGTGAGTCAAGAACAAAGCAGACTGAGGCCTCCTTCTTTAGTGTGGCTCCATCATGGCTAAAATGGAGTAAAAATACAACCGAAACTGCCCCAAATCATACATTTCGGGGCTGCAAAAGTAGGGTTTGGCCTTAATTGAGACTTTAAAGAGCGCTGCCAAACCTGCTAAAAATGTGTCGGACAGGGATGGCGGCAGGAAATCGTCGGGGACCACAGGAAGTGGCCCATCACAACAGAGCAAGGCAGCGCTCTGTCAGGGGAAAATTAGAGCCGGCAAAATTAGATGCGCCGCTTTTCTCGTACTGCGGTTGCTATAAAGGTACCAAAGCTGAGATGGTAAACACCAATCAGGCACTGCCAACTCCATTTGTCCCCGTCCGTGCAGGGATATTTGCCACAGGAATTTAGTGTGTTTGCAACATTTGCAGGAATGTGCTTTTGATCTCAGACTGCAGGTGGAGTAGAAAAAAAAGGTATTATTGGTGTGTTTCTTATGTTTCTTACGAAATACCCGTGAAAGGTTTATGTAAAATTAATCCTGTGGAAAGTTAATAACACAGGGAAAATGGATGTGGTCCTGCTGAACCCACGACAACAGAAGAAAAAAATGTATAGGGACGGAAATGAATGCCCAAGCAAAAATGTGGAGAGTGCAGAGACTGTAGACTGGAGTAAACAATAATCTGCTGTTATTCTGTAAACAGCCATTAGCTGCAGCGGTTAGCAGCCTGGAAGGCATCTATAGAAAAAACTACGTATATCTGTAACATAACAATTACTTAATAACTATCTGACAGCTACATCGAAGGGAAAAAATATTTTTATTTTTGAACAAATAGTTGGTTAGTTTTGTTTTATAGGTGCGATGTTAGCCTGAACTGCTCACAGCAGCTTGGCTGTGCTACAGGTTTTTGGGAGCAGTCATAAAGTACATCCAATAAAATGCAATGAAATGCTTCTGTTGGGATTTTGCTGTCTTCAGTTTTGGGTTTTCAGCCTTTTAGTTTTATCAGGTTTGAAAAAGCATTATCTCTTGATTTTTCTTCCAACTACAAAAGCGTCACGCTAAAGCCGAGACATCCCAACTCTGTCTGCGAGTCAGACCAATGGATTGAGTCCGCCTGGTAAATACATGAACGGGGCCTGTGTTTCATTAGCCAGCAGCACTCCAAGGCTAATTGGCCAGAGCCAGTAGATTTTCCAGTGTCCCCATTGGAGAAGCAGGAAAATGTTTGATTTTCATTTGGACTGTGGTCATAGCTTAAATAACACAATACAAAAAAACCCAAAATAAAAAACACGCAGGGGAGTGAACCTGAACTTCACATTGCCAGTCGATGCAGTCCACCCTTTAAATATCCCCGGCACCCTTCCCCTTTAAACCCCTGCGCAGCGGGGCCTCCTTGACCCGCATGTGTCAGAGACAAATATAACCCCGGCGGAGCTGCTGCCTGCTTCTGCTGGAGCCCTCGGACCAGTGGCAGAGGGCGAGAGGGCGCGTTTGCTTCTGTGCTGTTGAGGATGTGAAAGAGGAAGGCCTGTGGAACAGTCATAGATGGACGCAATTGCACCCAGACTTTAGACTGTGACGCCTGTTGCTCACATGCATTACTCTGATTCAGCAACCATATGCCCCTTTCATCCTCTGCAATGAGCTTCACTTGCACCCCCCCACCCTCTATTATCCTCAACGCCGCGTGTCATGTGTCTGGGAACTGAGCGACCTCCGTGACGAAGCGCCGGGTGGAGACCGCTGACTCATCCTGCATATGTCGGACACGCTGTCAGCGCGCAACCAGCGATACAGTGGATGTGGTCATTCCTCGCAAAGGCCCGGAATACTTTCCAGATGCTGTAAGAGAGGAGATGCTGGAGGTCACCGAGGGCAGAACGAACCTGTGATAAGAGCAGCAGCGGAGGCGAAGGTGACTCTGCGCCGGATTATGATCGCCGTAATCTGCCACTTTTGCAGTTCAGTCAGAGTTTTAGTGTGTTTTTTGCAGCCTCACTCTCAATCTCACGCGTCGCCCCCTCTCTCAATATCGCACAGTTGGATTTGGGAACGCTGGAGCATGGCAGCTGACATGGGGGAACCTGATCCATGGGCTTTCCAGCAGCACAGCATGTGTGCCACAGACATTCCTGGCACACGCGGGTCATCGTTACCCCCCTCCCTCCACCCACCTCAGCTCATGTCGTCTTGGCTTTCATGCCTTTCCTTCCCTTTAAAGCACCAAAAAGAGGAAACGAGCTGTCGGCTCTGTGCCTCACCAACATTTTACCGCTGTGACATTTACCACTCGCCATTTTTTTCATCCAATCTGGGAAATAACCGATTCTGTGAAATTGCGGCTGCTTTTCTCGTGCCACATCGCTCCAGATAGAGTTTCTTTCCTCTTTCCAGCTGACAGCCAGACACCACTGAGGGTTTTGGGTGTCATATCAAATCGGGGTCTTATCATGGGCGTGATGCTGCACCTGACCTCACATGCTGCGTATTTTAATGAGATAACTAAAAATACTTGAAAAATCGTGCTGCCCGGCGGTCCGATATCCACAGCCACGCTTTGGTAATGTAAATTCCTGTCACTGCTGCTCTGAAAAGCTTAAATTTTGCTTTTTATGCTTTGAGCACAAGAAATTTTCACACAGCTTATCAAGGATTCACAACATGGTCTGACACATCTATAACTGACTAATGATTGTAGACCTTTTCAACCCTGGCTGCAGCAGGATCGTGATCATCTTCAGTGATCAAAAGTGGAGCCCGCTTGATTTTTCTATGGTCAGCGTTCGCCCCGTCTTCAAAAGAACTGTTGCATGACTCAGTAGCAGCGACTTCAGCAGTTTTCACTGTCACGTGTGAGACGTAAATGTTTGGTGCTGGAATGACTAATGAAGTGGAAAGTTTCTAGTGAATTTAGCGCTGGTTTGTGTTGACATCTTGCCCACAAATGTAAGCCAGCAGTTGAGCTTTGTCTCTTGTGAGGCTTGGAAGTCGAAACCGAGCAACTATGAGCCAGGTCCAGGATCAGCAAATGTCAGAGAAAGTTCAGAAGATGCCTCTCGCTGAGCTCCTACTGTCAGAACAGCAATGTTATTTAAAGTTCAAGCTCCGGGAAACCTGATGAAAACGCTAATTATACATCTGAAAAGTGTCTCAACCCTCTTTGAGATTGAAGCAGCAAAGTCCTGTTGCGAGTGAGAGACTCTGCCACAAAATATCACGTCTGAGCGGCCAAACACAAACACACCGACAGAAACAGGTCTGCAGATCTACCTTCTGAATAAACAGCCTGGTGGGATGCCTCAGCCCTGACGAGCGTTGACAACATTCACAGGACTCCCCAGATGAGCCGGGCTGAAGTTGATGCTGCCGCCTCCCTCCTGGATCAGCTCCGCGTCGAGTCTCAGCCGGAGTGGTGAGAACTTTTCCCCTGGCCACTCGGGAGCATCTGCGCGCTCAGAAGGTCTCCTCCGTGGACAGGCTGGCTGTTGCGGTCGGCGCAGTCACACGTGGGGCACCATTACTGCAGGAGTCCGCCCAGGCACACACACACACGTCTTCACACACATACACAAACACACTCTATCTCCTCCTCTCTCTATGCAGTCCCGACTCCTCCACTCATCCTGGTGAGAGTCTGGTGAGGTCGTGTGTGTACAGTGTGTTGGTTTCAGAGGGGAGGAGAGGAAAGAGAAGGAGGAGGAGGTGGTGTGTGTGGTGGTGGTGGTGGTTGGGGTGGGGGGTTGTGTTTTAGGAAGCTCTGACTGAGAAGGGTTTCTGCAATGCAGCTGAGTCTCTCCTGTGTTCCACCTTCTGCAGCCTGTGTTCTGTTGCAACACACTCAGCAGGCACATGGAGCGACGCCCCAGTTTTTAGGACTCTGACGGTTACAAATGGCTGCGCACATGCACCTCTACTGTACAAACATTTATCCAGTAGTGAGGAGTCACTACGGTGTGAAATCCAGCTGTACACACACACACACGCACACACACACACACACACACACACACACACACACACACACACACACACACACACGCACAACCGTAGAGAGAGGATCTCATTTGCACACAGTGATTCTTCTGGTTCCTCAAACGGAACCGTTAAAAAAACCCCAAAAGTTGTTGGAAATGTCCAAATGCTTCACGCTGATCTTCATGCATCCCCCAACAAGTGTCGACCCAGCCCAGATGATGTCCTCACCGCTAACAAGGGAGAGAAATTCCAGACTGTGTAGGAGGTGGCTGATTTGTCAGCAGTAATGGCTTCCTGAAAATCGAATCATGAGGACGACAATTGGTTTATCTGCAGGACGGTGGACGTGAAGAGGGGGTGACAGGGTCAGACACCTGAGGCGGTGTAGATTTGAGCCTGGAGATGTAGGCACATACTTGGTTATTGAGATGGCGGAGGCTGATGTGTGGGGTTAACCTAAATTACCTATTGATCTGTTTGATATATATGCAGAAATGAAGGTCCCTGACACCCCCCCCCCCCCCCCCCACCACCACCACCACCACCCTTGATTATCACTTGATTAATGGTAATGTCCTCTGCAGCCCCTTTAATGTGACATGCTTCTTAACACACAGAGATTCCATTTTCAAATTTTATTTAGAAGCCTTTAGAAACTAAAATAAGAGGCTAAAGAGAATCCGAGCCTTCTGTCTCCCGTCATTCCGCGGTGTGTTTCATTACATTTGCAGGACATGGAATGCCGAACGAGAAACACTGTGACCTTGTGACGTTCGGAAGGGCCATCAGTAAACAAACTGGAGCTGCATCTGCTCCCATGAGACCTGCTCCGCAGAAACGATGCAAGCTGAAATCTGACTGGACACGAATGAACGAATCCACACAGAGGAAAACTTTGGGAGTTAAAAACATCCTCAATGGGTTTGCTGTTCTCATGGCCCTAGTGTCAAAGGTTTCGGACAGTTGGTGACTTGACTGGAAGAATAATGGGAATCTCTGGAAGGCAGCAGTGTCAAGTCTTCCCCCTTTGGACTAGATGACACACAACCTTACCTCTATCTTGATTATCAAATTAAAAACAGCCATATTTATGCAACTCTAGGCTGCTAATCAGTCCATGAAGCATCTATTTGTATTTATATCAACAGCTAAAGTGTCAGAGACAGTCATTTGGTTATTCTTTGAGTGTTTGAAACCTCCGTTTGTGGAAGGACCTCTAGTGGGTAAGTAAGTAAGTAAGTAAGTAAGTAAGTAAGTAAGTAAGTAAGTAAGTAAGTAAGTAAGTAAATAAATAAATAAATAATCCATTCTTCATATATTGGAGTCTCTTGGTGCAACAGCGTTCCCTAGTGGCTACTTTAGAAATTCCAGAGTCTTTTAATATTTGCAAATTCTGACACTTAACATCACATACTTCCAATCTTTCTTTTTTTTTTTTAATGTATTTTGAAATAGTATCTGTAATAAAGGCACCCATTGAGGCAGTGTTAAAAACAAATCATAAATAAAGTTAATAATTTAAACATATTGATAGATCATGTTTCAAGTTTTTTCTTTTATTCCTCTTTGATGGTGGAGCTTCAACATAAGCTGAACAGCAAATCCATTAAAAACTAAACACAATATGAAGGGCTTGAGGGTACAATTTTCTAAGGAGCCACCAGAGGTCCACACGCTACAGCCAAACTGAGACGGCTGCGAAAACTACACAAAGATTTCTTTTTTTGGAGGGGGACGCTCTCGTCTTCCTTGAATTTGGTCTTTTTTCAAACTTAAATAATTAAAATGATAATGCATCAGTCCTCAGACGTCCGATCTGAAACCCCTATCATGTCTATTATTGACTTGAGGGATTTTCTGTCTTTAAAAAAAATGTATTCCTCTTCTTTTTTTATACTTTGTACATATATTTCTATTTGCGTCCAATGAAATCAAACTCTATTCTATTCTTTTTGTCATCCCACAGCCACAGTAAACAACCTTTTGATTGAGAGCCAAACGGTAAATACCAGAGCATCTATTCGCAGTAAATCAGTGTTATTTACTACTTCGTTCACGCACTTTTGTTTCTGTGGAGGCAGCAGTGACGTGCTCGGGGAGTCAGATAAAGGGTATTTCTCACCAACGCTTTCCTGTTGTTTTGCAGGGTCCTTTGTTTGGTTGCGAGGCCTCGACCTGTCAGTTCTCAGGGGAATCAGAGGAACATTTAAGTACTTATGAACACTTGACTGCTCCCATACCTGCATGTGTGTGAGTGTGAGTGTGAGTGTGAGTGTATGTGTGTGTGTGTGTGTGTGTGTGTGTGTGTGTGTGTGTGTGTGTGTGTGAACCTGTGAACCTGCTGCAGCATCTGTAGCCATCAGTGTAATCATTACATTCAGCATAAGCTTGCGTTTATACTTTTATCTTAAGTAACTAGATGTTACCAGATATTGTCCTTTGTTGCCACCATTTACGTCTGGGGGGGGGGGGGGCGTAAATGTCTCTTTACTTTGTGATCAGAAACCTTGTTGATGCTCCGTTACAAATTGTCATCCTCAACATTGAATCGCTGTTGTAAATTCCAAACATTTGAAGAGACTGTTAAAAAAAGAGAGGGAGAGATCCTTGCTTTTAAAGTCCTTTCCTTAGCAGACACAACAACAACAGGAAGAAATACCATTTTCACAGGTGTCAGGAAGCACAGGAAATAAACAAGCCCAATACTGGAAAACACTTTTTTTTTACCGGCCCAAGTCAGAGGTGAAGCTAATAAGAGACCGTTTTAGCCTGGATGTTGTCATTCTGTGGTTTTGTGTAAATAGGTTGATAAATCTGTGATTACAGATAACCTTCTGTACTCACTAATTATGCAGGATTAGAGGAGAAGCAAAATGTTTGGCTGATATAATAAAGACAAAAATGTCTTGTTGATCAAAAAGTATTGGTTCATACATTTTGAGGTTTAACAAAAACTTTATATTTTTATAGATATCTTCTACTGGTTTTCCATAATTTGCTGTCACGTCATGCATTAGCATTCAACTCAGAACAATTCTAGACACTTTTTCTGGAACCCGACTCATGAGAACTCTCCCAAGCGAGTGAAAATTGTGGAATGGGAGGATTTCAATGTGTAATAGGAATTACCACGAAACCCTTTCATACTACTTTTTAAATTTTTCTTTTGTAAAAGTAAACTTATTCATATATCTTCTCTGTGGGTGCTTTTTAAAGACGCTTTAAGGGGATATTGAAAAAAATACTTTCCCCTACTGGAGTCATATATGAGGTCTCTTTTTTCCCCCCTCGTTCCTTGTTGAAGTGGTGAAAAATATTTGTCTCTGCCTGAAAATGGTTTCAATGCATGGGAACTAAAAGGGTTTTCCCATTTGTGGAAGTTGAGACGGTAGGACTTTTCATAAGTCAAGAATGTCTGAAAAGTTGTATGCACTTTTATGTTTAGCTTGGATCATCTTGGGAAAAGAGATTTCCTTATTTCTTTGCAATTTCCCAAGATATTTCCATGTCAGACAAATTTTAGCACTAATAATAATAATAATCGGTCTTCTCGGGAGTTCATTTTCCCACCTTTAATCATTTCTTCTTTCAGTCATTTTTTCAAAAACGTCAAGCAGCTGATTGAGTGTATGAACCTGATGTGCCAGGGAAAGACATCCTTCTATGTCTTCCATTACTGTCCATTTATCATAATGACAAAAACCAATGATATGTATTTATCACCTGCTTTTGCTGCAAGAGAAGTTTATTATTTAATTCACGACCGCACAGAAAAGAAGAGATTGAGAGTAGCAACAAAAGACAATGGAATAAGATGACATGAGTCGATAACTTTGGTTTAATTGTTGATGCGTGGCTAACGTTACATTACAAAGATCCTAACATGTGGCATTAACTTCACTTTTCTAAATATCCAACAATGTATAAAAAGCACACAAAACAAAAGTAAGAACAGATTCTAGACCAGATTCTAGCGTGGAAGTGGTGAGGCTGTAAAAAAGTTTGTCACAGTTCGAGATCATAAAATATATATTTGTACTTCTTTTATAAGTTAATGCTACATTTACACTAGATTCCGTCCACCAGATGCTTGTCAGCGAGGGGCGAGCCGCTTTGGAGGAGTGGACGTGTCCGTGTGCTGATCTGTGCTCTGGACCTCTCCGGATCCCACCTCTGTGCCTGAAAATGCAGATGTCCAGTGAGAATAATCTGGCAGAAACCATGCAAAAAGGTCCCAAAGAAGGGCTTCAACAGTGTCTGCTGCTACTTTATACCTGCTGGTGGCTCGTTTTTGAGTTTGCTTGCAATTTTGGCGAAGAATGGGAGGGTGAGACAAGCTCCTGTCTCCCTGTCACATATCCCACCTTTACAGTTGCAGGTCTTGCGGCACTCAACTCCAAAGGTTCCAAACAGGCAGTCTGGAAAAAAGGAAAACAATTTTATTTGGAGAACAAGCAGCTGAAAAAGCCTGTGCATGAGACAGGCCTTTTCATTCATTCTATGACTAAATGCATACCAAAAACCTAATTAATGGCTGCAGAAGCATGTCAAGTATGTGCATTTAAGTAAATCCTCAATTCAGATTCAACGCTTGAGTAAATGGTTTTTATAATTCATTTGCTGTCTAAATATAATGGGATTGCCTTTGCTGCAGGGCAAAGGACTCCATCCTCCCATGCATGCGAAAACGCACATTAAGATCTTGAACGCACCTTTGCAGATGCCATATTCGTCTCCGTAGTCGTCCTCATCCTTGTAGAACTCGCAGAATAATCCAGGTCCGCACTTCACCCCGTGCATGCCGGACACCGTGCGGTAGCAGTGCTCCCCTCTGCCGGCCGCACAGACCTGGCAACATCCGCAGTCATCCAGGACGGTGCGTGTGCACCGCATGGTCCCGCCGCACCGCTCCGCGTTGCATCTGTCCGGGCAGTTCACCGCGTACTTGATACTGGCTCCCCACGCCTCAGCATCGCGCACAAGAAGTGAGGACAAGACCGTGAGGAGGAGAAAGGACATCACTGGGTGCAGCTGGGGGGGCCGCGCTGGAAAGCTGATCTGATGAGACGGAGAGGAGAAGACCACCTCTGGGAGACCTGAGCGGAGTGACCGGCGGCTCATCAGGTTGCAAGGTTATCAGCAATGAACAACTTTGTTTTGCACATGACTTGCATCCGTCAATTTCCTCATTCCGTCCCCCCACCCCCACCCTTTCCCCCCTTGGTATTCGGACCCGTTTTTAGAAATCCGGCTTGGAAGTGGGATTTACTCTGCAGTTCCATCCAGGAATTGAAATAGATGCCACCTGATGTCACAAGTTAGCTTTGGTTTATTTTTCTGTGATCAGCAACCCCACACTGCACCGGGTGGTCGTTTTCATTGGCTTCATTGGATTAGATTCCCCATCCCACCACCTGCATTTTACCATATCAGGAATATACGATATTTCCAACGGAAAATGAATTAATAAATGATATTCTATTTCTGGCACTTTTTTCTTCCATTAAGAGCAAAATTATAAAGGAGAGGACCTACTGGGTTTGGCGATATGTGTGTTTAGGCTTCTGTTTAATTTTGTTTGTCGTTGTACTGCCATTTTAAAATGTGACCTTAAATGTAGTGGTGGCTAAATTATTGAAAAGATATTTAATAGAAATAGAAAAATATTTATTTAGACAGAATGATTGAACAACTCTCGATAGCTTTGGTTTCATATATATTTTTATATAAAATATATTTTTATGTAAAATTATATGGTTATGATTGAGCCTTATATTTTTGCTCGTGTATATCAATGTTGAAAAAAATATAATAAAATAAAAAAATATACACTCGATGTGAGGGTGACGTTGCAGCTGACGAGGACACCCCCAGGCACAAGATGGCGCCACCAGCCGTCACCGAAGGTGAAGCCCAAAACACACGAAGAAGTCAAGGACCTGCTAGAAGGTTGACATGATATTCACGTTCAAGGGAGACCTGACTGGGACGGGACAGGTAACGCAAATCATCACTGACCGAGCTTCACGGTCGTGGTAAAGTGTCTGGGACTCATTTCTCACTGTTAACATCGGGGTGTTAGCTAAACCGTATGATGCGGCGCTAACGAGCTCCGGGAGTGTTTTGCCGGGAGCTGTCGGACAGCAAAGCGGAGGGGCTTGGCCGTTCTGACAGCCAGACTACCGGCGGCACCGCAGGCAGCTGTCACCCCACACACAGATTAACATTACTGTTGTTTGTGACCGTTACCCGGGATTACGACCGTACAGTTCGCATACGTGGCTGTTTACGTCGGAATGACGAATACCTGCGGCGACAGCATTAGCTAATGAAGTGTCACAACCAATATCGGGGTGGGCCAGGTCCTTCATTTAACCAAAATAAATGTGTACCTGTCCCGCTGGGAATTGTGCATAACAGAAACGCCAAAATGTCTCATTGACAATGTGATATCGCATTATTAATCGTCAACAACACAATTTGGTGTTTTGGAAAACCTACATCTGCAGACGTGTTATACAATAACAGATTTGTCACGACGCATCTGTCCGTATTTTCTGTCTGTCTGTCATTGGATATCTAGCACCACAAACTCCAGAGGTGTCCTGATTGTCCGTGTTTTACAGTTCTTGATGGTGTTAAGCAGTGATGGGTGCAAGGTTGTTGCTTGCTGCTGCTAAACAAGCAGCAGAATTTATTCCTCCATCAATGCTTGGTGTTATTTTTGGCTGGACTGGAAACCATATAGCCCTCCCAGCTTTCAGGCAAGGTGGAGGTTGTGACGGTGCAAGTAACACGGCCCCAACCAGCTGCTGCAAGTTTGCGTTTATGTTTTTATTTCTCTCACATAAAATTACTCTGAGACTCAAGTTCTTGAAAATTCTGTGTGGGAGTATAGAACATATATTTTGTTGAACCTTTTACACAGTTATAAATATGCTCTAACTGATGAGGGGGGCTGCTCGGCTGCTTTAAATCACTCAAATATTTGGTAAGATGCCCCTGCATTGAATTTCAGGATGTTAAAGCATCCATATGGAGATGTTGTTGTATAATACATCTTGCAGGGGAACCAACATGTACTCATTACCAGTGTCTTTAGCCTGGGTGTATTTCAGTATATTCTGTGAAAGTCCCGGAATTAAGAAAACAATATGACACGTTTTTCTGAACTGGCTTGGCAGAAAATGTGTTTGTCTAACCGCAGCGGCTGTTGTGTTATTTGACTATCTGAGATTGTTACAGTCCAGGATGTGTGATTTTCGAAAGCTGGCAGTACTCGGTTCCATTGCAGCTTTGAGTAACAGGTTTTTAAATGTTTTCCAGGTGTACATCATATCATAGATGATGCTCAGACATGGTTCCCTGTCAGACCCATGTGTTACTGAAGTGGCAGGAGCACTTCAATAGTTCCTGGGCGGTGGAAGACACCATAGAGACAGCCAGGAGGCGTTGGGCCGCTGCACTGTATGACAGGCTCCTCCAAAACAAAGAAGTTGTGACTCTGGCCCAACCTATACAAGAACTCGTGGGCCCACGTCTGCCAGATTTTGAATGCGAGTCCAGTGCCTCTGCAGAGAAGGAAGACTACCTGGCCTCCCTGCTTAACAGCCAACGATGGCTGGCTCACCGCATGCTGACGCAGACTTCCTTCACTTTAAGCCTCCACCACAGGCTGGTAGTTTTCCAGAGAATCTACTACGCAATCCACAGCAAATACCATGACAAATTTTGTGTGCAGCTGCCCTCCCAGTCCACTGACGGTGGTAAAGAATGTGGCCAACTTGAGGTGGCCTCAGAGTCCTGCCTGGGAGGGGGAGTATCCAAAATGAAGTCGGGTACAGATGTCCTCATAGAGATGGGTGTGAGGACAGGTCTGAGTCTGCTCTTCTCCTTGCTGCAACAGAACTGGAGATATGCGGCTTCAGCGTACCCCGAGTCGGTGCTTTGCAACGATGTCCTTGCCACAGCCTGCTCCGTGCTGGCATCTCTGCCACCCCTTTCTCTTGCCAACGAAAATAAAATCCCATCAGTTGGGCTGGAATGCCTGGCTCAGGTTGCCGAATTCCTCAAGAGAACGTCGGTGATCAGCGGTGCCGGTGCTGCAGATCCCACTGGCCGTAGGCTTGCGCTGGAGCTGCTGCTCGGCTTGGCCATGCAAAGAGGTTCTCTAAAGTTTCTGCTTGAGTGGGTGGAGGTGGCCTTAGCTGCTTCAATGTCCTCTTCCAACTCTATGCCGTCTTCCTCTGCAATGACCTCCCAGAAGTCAGCTGGCGTTGGGTTTGACGTAATTCAGCAAACACTTCTCCAAATGCGGCAATATTCGGTATCTCTTTTTCTTTGTTTACTACATCTTGTACTTTTTCGACACGGGTCTACATGCAGTAAATAATAGTTTTTGCAGGGTTTCAGTGGGGACTCCATTAACACTCAGGTACTGAAGAAAGATGCAGATGGGCTTTGCCAACTTTCCCAGGCAGTGCTGTGCTTGTTTGAGGAGGTAAAATGATTTTCATTGGAAAGCGTAAAATGAATGGGCTAAGCTTGACTTGACGGATCTCCCTCTTGACAGATCTGTAACTTAGCATCCTACTGCCTGTGCTCAAGCAGCACCGATGCAGCTTCTCCGGGTACCGAGGGCGATGCCGTTACTGTGTATGTGTGGGGCAGTAACAGTAGTCACCAGCTGGCAGAAGGAACTCTGGAGAAAATCCTGCTCCCAAAGCTGACTCAGGGCTTTAGTGATGCCCAAACTGTAAGGCTGCCTAGAAAAAGAATCCATTTTGTGCTGCAGTTTATTTAATTTTCAGCGTCTACATACATATGACCATTTTTTGCATGCTACTTTTATTTGTCAATGTGTTCTTTTTAGATTGAGGCAGGGCAGTACTGCACCTTCTCAGTATCTACAGATGGTTCCGTAAAAGCTTGTGGAAAGGGCAGTTATGGCCGTCTTGGCCTGGGTGACTCCAACAACCAGTCCCTGCCCAAAAAACTTGTGTTGGAGCCACATCGGAACATCAAGAAGGTGTCCTCGTCAAAGGGTTCCGACGGTCACACGTTGGCCATTACTGTAGATGGAGAGGTAAGAAAATAAAAAAAAACCTAGTTCTGTGTGCTCCTATACATAACAGATGTTCTATACATTTGTTTTAATGAATAAATGTAAAATTTCTTCAAGGTGTTTAGCTGGGGAGATGGAGAGTATGGAAAACTGGGCCATGGCAACAGTGCTACCCAAAAGTACCCCAAAATCATACAAGGACCACTCTTCAGTAAAGTAAGCTATTCAAAATCAACAAGACATTAAAATTTAATCAACTTTAATTTTTACATATTTTCTATCTCTGTCAGATTGTTGTTAGCGCGTCTGCTGGCTACAGACACAGTGCTGCTGTAACTAAGGATGGAGAGCTTTATACCTGGGGAGAAGGCGACTTTGGCAGACTTGGTGGGCACCTTAGTTGTCTCATACTTAGTGTCTACTTTTCCTTGGATTATTCCACTGAACCCCTCTTCTGTTAGATGGGCAACAACATGTGTGTTACTGTTTCTCCTGTGTGTAGGTCACAGTGATAGTCAAAGTAGGAACATGCCCACATTAGTAAAGGACATCAGTGGTGTTGGGCAGGTGGCGTGTGGCAGTTCCCACACCATTGCTGTGGCTCAGGATGGAAGGACTGTGTGGTCCTTTGGAGGAGGGGACAATGGTACGTTACCAGGTTTAATGTGAATAGTTTGAAGCCTGTAGTGCTGCATTTGCAGGTAGTTGAAAGTTTTTACTGCTTTGGATTCCTGGCCAAACAAATAAAATACCAGCACCACTGGTACAATGGACACTGGTGCAGTGTTAATACTGTTACCACTTACACTTGTAGGTAAACTTGGTCATGGAGACACCAATCGTGTCTATCGTCCTAAAGTGATAGAGGCCCTGCATGGATTCATCATCAGGAAGGTGTGCGCAGGCAGCCAGTCATCTCTGGCGCTTACCTCTGCAGGACAGGTGAGATGATATTTGAACAGTATTAGTATTGCCTAGAGACATATTATTTCCTTCTAAATCAAAGTTTACCATAATCTGTTAAGTCATCAGTGAAGGATACAAGGTCATTTTTATAAAAAAGTAGGAGGCATCTGTCTATAGATGTACCACGGTCACCATGAATGCACTTGTCTGCATCTGTCCAGGTGTTTGCATGGGGCTGTGGCTCATGTTTAGGGTGTGGCTCTTCTGAAACAACCTCCCTGAGACCCAGGTTTGTTGAAGACCTGAGCATCACCAAGATTATCGATATCTCCTGTGGAGACAGCCACTGTTTGGCTCTGTCTCATGGTAAGTGGCCATCAACAGTGTCTAGTCAGGATTGTTGTCACACCCAACGTCACAGCATCACTGTCATTAGCAGCATGGTTTGTGTGGACAGAGATTTTAAAGTAAAGTTATCTGTCCATCAGAGAACGAAGTGTACGCCTGGGGGAACAACACCATGGGCCAGTGTGGACAAGGCCACACATCCACGCCAATTACTAGACCTAAGAAAGTTCTTGGGTTAGAGGGAGTGTCGATCCAGCAAATCACCGCGGGCACGTCTCACAGTTTGGCTTGGACTGCAGTCCCAACTGACAGGTTTGTATGAATGTGTATTAATCCAAACGGTCGCAAAATGCTATTTTTGTTATGACATTGAATTAGTCATCATTTTATGCAAACTGTTCTGTCTAATCAGCTATCTAGTTGGTAATTTTGAGGCATCAATCCATTGTTATGTGATTTGGACTCTTCCAGACAGCTGGTAGCGTGGCACAGGCCCTTTTGTGTCGACTTGGAAGAAAGTACGTTCACCTACCTCTGCAATTTTCTGAAATGTTACTGTGATGGTCTCGAAAATGACACCCCACCTACTCCATTCTTATCCAAGAGGTGTGTATTTTAATGAACTGCTGTTTTAGGTTCAGTAGTGTGAAATGTATCATGTATTCACCTTTTCTGACAAAGCTGATGCTCATTGTTGTTTTGCTCAGGGACCACCAGCAGTTTATTTTGCTGTGCATGAAGCTGCTGTCCGTTCACTTGTCCTTGGCCCATGCTGGCGGCACTGGAGCGTTGGTGCTGGGGACTCAAGGGAGGCCCCTCAGAAACCTGCTTTTTAGGCTCATAGATAGCAACATGCCAGACTCAATACAAAAGGTAAACAGAGTGTTGGTTTTTTAAATTAGCAGTCTTCTGCTATGAGAAAAGAATTGATTTTTGCTTGTTTGTTTTACGTTTTAGGCTGTTTTGAACACGCTGTCCATCGGTGCATCTCTGCTGCTGCCTCCACTTAGGGAAAGAACAGAACTTCTCCTGTCCCTCCTTCCTCGAGGTCCTCAGAGCTTGAATGTCCTCTCTAAAGGACAAGTATGTTGGAGCTTCCTCAGCCACTGCCACTTGTGTGTTTGTGCAGGTTGTCATCATTGGTCATGAATGTGTTTATATGTCAGTTTAATTAAATGACACTATTAGAACATATGTTTATCATACCCAAAAATGACAAGTGTTTGTCATTACATTAGTTTAGTTAGTTTTGTCTTAACTGGACTGTTAGATAGTAAGGGCAGTACCTGGTGACTGTGAATGTTGAAAGCTGAAAGGATCAAATCTTGAACAATCTTTGCCTCTTCTTTCTTCCTGTTTAAAGCGGCTACAGTTAGACATGGTCCTCAGTAGCCTTCAGGACCAGAGCTACATAGCTTCTCTACTTGGTTACAGCAATTTTGGGGAGGTGCCAGCCCTGACAGCCACTACATCTGCCCAGCTACCATCTTCATCCACAGCTGAAGTCTACGATCCTCTGCATTTGGCAGAGGTGCTGCTCAGAACTCTGGTGCTCAGCATAGGCTTTTATACGGTGTGAAATTAATTATACTTTTTCTGGCAAGAAATTGTCTCCTCAGTTGGCGTTTCCCTAACTTTCTTGTAACTCCCTTTCTTGCAATTACACGTGTGTTTGATCTCACAGGAGCGGGCCTTTGGGGAGTTGGAGAAAAACAGTGACAAGCAGTTATCAAATGATAGTCAGGGACAGTCTGACCCTCCCTCTCACTTCCACCAGCTGTTATCAGGACTTCACAAACACCTGCTTGCACATTGCTACATCCATTCTAGCTCTGAGGTATACTCCAGAGTCATAAACTCACCATTTGCCTCCAGGACATTGTACTTTTATATTCACACATTTTCCTGTTATTTAGGATGATAGCAATGTATTGCTGCTTCGAGAGCATCTCTACCTTCTGCTGCCCTGTGCCTCTGAAACCCTCAGGAGAGCTGGCAAACTTTTAAAAGAGAGCTCACTGGATAAGCAGATAATTAAGGAACTGCACAGTAAGAATAATGGCCGTTAGAAAACGTTTCATTTCACCAGTTATAATTAAAATAACTCACTCTTTTTCTACATTTAATTAATGGATGAATATTTTTTTAATCATTCACCCTTCTTCTCCCTTTTCTAACCTTCATGCCAGTGGTGTTATACAACTCTGTCGCTGGCAGCATGTTGTGTCAGGTGATGTACTCCTTGCTGCTGCTGCCCCTGAGTGCACTTCAACCCCTCCTCAGCCATTTATTGGCCTTGTTGGAACACATAAATGACTTCAACAGGATGCTGCCAGATACAAATATTTTAGAGGAAGAGGAGCTAGGGACAGAGGCTCCGAAATCCAGTTCAGGTCAGCACAATTCTAATCCACATGTGTGACCAGTTGGTTAGTTCTATATAGACCACAGGCTTTCCTAAAGTATAGACCGTTTATTTAACTAGAGGCTCATCTTTGCAGATAAATTTGAAGAGAGTACTTGCCATGGACAACAGCAACAGGGAGAAGAGAGCACATGGGTTTGGTTACTGGATCTGGAACGCTCTCTAGCCTTGGCAGTCGGCCGTTGCCTTGGTGGCATGCTGCAAGGCCCACCCACCTCATTTCAGGAGAAAACATCAGAGTTCTGGCTGTCAAACATCCTCCTTAGAAATGGCCTTGAGATGAACTTTGAACAGCTGGGTAAGTAAACAGTCTTTGCTATGCAACACGCTTTCATATTTTTATATTTTTAGGAATAATTGAAATGGTTTCATTTACATACCTGTACAGTTAGTTATTGGAAAAAGGTTATTGACATGTTTTATTAAAAATTCAGTTGACTACCAATTAAGTTCACAGACATTGATTCTTTAGTTTTAAATGACTTCTTTGTCCTAAATCCAACCTTGGTGATTTTATATTGCAGAATCTAGCCTGACATGGCTGCCAGATGTAGTGCTGCTGGGGAGTAGTGACATTAGGCTCTCGGAGCTTAGTCTTAATGAGGAAACAAGGACTTTACTAGAATTGGCTCTTGGATCCTCCAGAGGACACGCAGGCTGCCTGTGGCAAAAGATGGGGGAATATGCGCAAGGCAAAGGTGTGTTTTGATAGGAAAGCATATGATACGCCTCTGTTGCCAGGAAATGACTGTGTAGAATTATATTGTTGCTCCACAATATGTTGTCATATTGAGCAGGTAATGATAATCAAGATGGGTATTTTGGCTGATGTGTACTATATATATATTTTTTCTTCTTGAAAATAGATTGGGAGAGTGGGGGATCTTCTGGAGACTGTTTGCTTCAGGCTGTGTGTCGCTGCAGTCTAGCTGCTCTCCTGAAACACTCTGGGCTACAGAATGAGGCCTGTTGGCAGGACAGGTCAGAAGCCCATAATCATAATTACTAAAACGTGCATTTAAATCTAGTTTTAGAACTTTGAAATAACTACTCACCATATTGCAATGACTGATTGAGAAGAGCTGTTAGTTACTTTTTGTATTGAGTTCTGAATGTCAATCACAAAGGTATTTTACTGTGTATTGATCTGAATTATTATTTGATACTGTCTCCTCTATTTTGGGCAGACATGAGCCAAGTGAGATGCTGTTAAATGTCTTTGAGACAGTTGACAAAATCAGAAGTGCCCTGCTGGCCCATAAATGCTCTCCACAGATGTTACAGGTTCAGACTGCTGTAAAACAGGTAACACACCGCTGAATAAAAGCAAAGTCGTTCTTGCTGATATTATTACCGACTGCTGATATATTACTATCATATGTCTTGTTTCCTGTGTTTTTTGAAATGGAGATAAAAACATTGTTATCTGCTGAACTTTTGTAGAGCGTTGTTTCCCCCCAAAGTCCAGATGCAGGTCCGAGCATCTCAGTAGAGCAGATGAGAAAGGAGGCGGTGGGTCACTGTAGCCGAGAAGTGCAGGTTCCTCCAACCCCTATAGCAAACCACAACCAAGAAGAAAGCGTAGAAGATACTTATGGGAATAGTAGAATGTACCTATCAGGTTAGAAATCAGTTTGTTTTTAACCTTACCTTAACTATAACTTAACTATAACCTAACTGAACTGTTGAAGCTTAGTGACGTAATTATTTCTGAAGTGTCTGCTCTCTCTTTTGTAGAAGTCCTAGAATCATTCATGGCCACGCGAGAGGCCATGCAAGTGCAACAGAATGTGACAGTTTATGAGTCCTTTGGCACGTCAACCCTCCCCAGCAGCGTGGAGAGCCCAGTCAGCCAAGAGAGAGAGCTGGAAGCCAAGCAGCATTGCGACAGGCCGAGGGAGTCTGAGGAGAGCTTGTCTTTCCCCGCTGCCTGCCACCTGGTGGTGTCCCACTGTCTCTTCTTGCTGCTTGGTGTCAGGCCTGCTTGGGTTGAACCCAGTGAAACAGAGAACAGTGAGGCTGACATCTATGGAGGAAGGTAGAGTGTTACGTGAATGCATGCTTGGATGGTGCAGCCTTTCTGTGGACTGTCTCTTTATTAATTCCTTCGTGTCACCTTTTAGGAAATCTGAGTTTTTTATTCCTGTGAATGCCCACAAACAGGTGAGTCCTCTGATAGAACAGAAATTCCTTTACCAACTTATTATTTTTGTTCTAATCTAAATATGTTTTTATTAGAGTGACCAATCCAAATCCTCTTTGGGAATTTCAAAGACTAAAATGGGTAAGGGGAAAAATGCTTGTACAATGGAAACAATTATCATTCCTACAGCCTTCCTCTCACTGATATTACTTCTGGTTTCTTTCAGGCCTACCTCTTTGTTCTCTTGGCATCATGAAAGATGCTTGGGATCGCCTTCGACAGTGTATCAGCTCAGCCTCTTCTGTGTCCAACGGAGGATGCAACACTTTGCCTATTCTTAACCAGGTGTATCACTTTGTCTGTGGAAACTTGCTCCACTTTCCATCCTCCTCACCAACACTGCCTGGAGGACAGATGTGCAATCATGTTGATCCAAAAGCCATTACTTTTGCTATATTACAGCAGCAGCAGAGAACTGAGGTAAACATACGCTTCTCTTACAACACAAGGAAACAGTATCGCTAACAAAGAATTGGAATTTGTTAGCACTTTGCAGCCATTACCAGTATTACTCTTAATAGTTTTTTTTTTGGTTGTCTCTAAATATAATACCAGAATTCATCTTTATTCACATTCAACTGCCAGAAATTACCAGCAAGGCATACCAAGTTTTGAACTAAACACAGAATTTTTCTATCTGTTAACAGTTGCGTCTGGAAGCTCTGTCTCACATGTCATCCTTCCTGTCTAAGATGGAGGGAAAGAGCAGTAGTTTAATGTCTACTCAGTTCTCCGCCTGGCTGCAGTCTGTGCAGCTCCAGTTCCTCTCTGGATGCTTTGCTTTGGGAACACAAGTTATTAGCTCTCAGATTGGTGTTCATTATGAGATGCAGCATTACACGGTACTGTAATGAGAGCATTATTGTTTTAATATTTAATTCATGCCCATTAGAAAGAAATTGAATGTGGGCTTTTTGTTTATTTTGTTTAATTGTACATTGTAATTTGTGTTTATTACTCCTTCATCCCACCGCTTCCAGACTGGCACACATTCAGCTTCTGCAGAAAAGCAACAGCAGCTTCAGTCTGCAGCTCACACATTCTACCAGCAGGTGGTGTGTGTCCTTAAACAAAGGGCCTTGGTAGAAAGAGAAAGACCAGGTTTGTCCTTCAGTCTTGTCTTAAATGTGATGCTTTCAATTAATCTAACTTATGCTCTTACATAAATTATTATTTATTTCTACTTAGCTATTCATTTTATTAATTTCTTTTCATGTAATGTTATTAAAATTATTCTCTCTGCCAAACCCAGGTTCATGCCAGCCCCTTCTTCTAGCCACAATGTTTGCACTAAATTTCTGCTACCAATCAGGGGACCTGTTATTGGTTATCAAATACGGCATCCTGGAAATCCTTTCCTCACTAACCAAGAACAGCTGCACGCTGGTGAACCAGGGCTGGTTTGCCGCCTCTACGCCAGGATCCATGCAACAAGGTGGTGCTGTTAAATTAGCTTGCACGCGTCTGCTTCAGATCATGACTTTGGCTGCAAGGTGAGATCGAAGAGACTGCAAACATCTCCAAAAGAGTGTGCAAAAAAATTTCAATATTTATATACACAAGCGTTGATTATTTATTTTGAATATATTTTACTTATTTTAGTTCCTGTGAGGACTTGCTACCACTGGATGTATCACATGCTTTAATGGAAGTGATGTGTGAGCAACTCCAAAATACTCTGCATGCATTCCACCAGCTGCAGAAAGCAGAGAGGTGTACAGCTGAAAGGCCAGATCTGGACACAAGCAGTCGGAACTCAAAAATAAATGGTATGTGCTTAAGCAGCCATATTGGAAAAGGTGTAATATAATGTGTGTACAAAAGACTCATTTCCAACAGTTTTTTTAAAGTGTACTTTGTTTTGTTTTTGTCGTTCTGGGAGTAGAGAGCAGCAAAGTGGTTGAATCTCAGCTTGGAGATTTCCTGGTCTTTCTCAGACGTGTACTTTCAGTAAGAGTGCTAAAAAACCTCTCTACTTTTGTCAAATGGATCGATCCATTAATGACCATTATTTCACACAAGTGCTCTTTAGGTAAGAGAGTTTCAAAACATGGCCAAACAGCAACCATTTACCAAATTCTTAGTCATACTTTCTATTTTGCCTCTTCTGTCAATTTTAGGATCTCCATGCTTCCAGAACCTCCGCACGAAACTTTTGGCCTTTCATGTTCTAGAACGAGTGTTACCTGCTTCTTCTGATCCTGGTCAAATTCAACAGGTATAGTTTAAAGATGTAACTATTTCACCACCATGGTACTGGAATGGAAAACAATAACACAACTATGTATAATTGGAATTAATACTTGGATAATAAAGGTGTTCATTTTTGCTTTTTTTAGATTGTTAAACAGCTTTTCCAGCTCGTGTCTGTTTACATGTGGAGTGAACCACTAACTGAGAAGAACCATGAGGAGATGCCTATGAAGCACAAAAGGGTGAATATTATAGTTTGGGTTTCTTAATGCTTTACATATGTGCAGAAATCCTCAAATGTATAAGATTGAAACTATATACTGTAATGATTTACTTATTGTCTCAAGCAGAATTTATTTTCTAATGATTTGAATATAAAATGATGAATGATGGAATGCTTAATCTGACTCGGGGACAGTTCCTCTGAGGTGAAACGAAGCTCTTGGCAGCGATACAGTTGAAAACAGCAGGGTTATGTGGATATGACAGATGGAGTTGTTCTCTCTGGTGTGTGTGTGTCTGTGTGTGGGTGGGGGGGGGTTGTAAAAACAAAACTGCAGCAAATTTTATGTAATGTATGTATTCAAAATATTATCAAGACATGGTCATTACTCATACGCAATTAGTCAATCTAATTTAGAATGAATTTATATACTGTATTTTAACATAATATTTATTTATTACATCAGGATACATATTTATCCCTCTTTTTAATGAACTGTCCTTTGCTAACTTGTTAGGAACCTATAGTTTACATGTACTATTGCTAGATGAAATACTTTTTGTAATCTTTGTCTGTAATACCTGTCTTGCAGAAGATTGGCAGCTATGACGAATGTATTCCCATTGGAGATTTTTCATTTGATCCACACAAAATAATCTGTTGTTCTTTGGAGAGTGGGAACATCCTCTCCCACGGCACGGGAGGGAAAGGTTATGGCCTTACTACCACTGCAATCACATCTGGCTGTTTCATTTGGAAAGTAAGGGAGTGAATATAAACTGGTTTTTGCCCTGGTTGCAGGACTGAACATGGTAAATAGCCTAATGTATCATATCTCTCCTCAGTTCTCTATTAGCAAAGAGAATAGAGGCAATGAAGGGACATGTATTGGTGTTTCACGCTGGCCGGTCAGAGATCACAACCACCACACTACCACTGACATGTGGCTCTATCGCGCATACAGCGGCAACCTGTACCACGGAGGAGAACTGATCCGAACGCTTCCTTCCTTTACTCAGGGTGACACCATCACCTGCATCCTCGACATGGAAGCTCACACAATATCTTTTGCTAAGAACGACAAGGTATAGTTATAGGTATAAGTTCAGAGTTTTCCTTATTCTAACATGTATTTATGCACAATCTTAGCATAATTATGTTTTTCTCCCAGGAGCCAAAGTTGGCATTTGAAGGTGTGATTGCATCTGAACTGTACCCTTGTGTGCTTTTCTACAGTAGTAATCCTGGCGAGAAGGTACTGTACACTGGCACTGTACAAACTTCAACACTTATTTAAAAAAGAAAAAAATCCCATATAGCCCCCTCCCCATTCACATTTAAGTTGAATAATAATATCGCTGTACTCCCGACAGGTGTCATTGCATGACCTGCAGATGCGAGGCATGCCCAATAATCTGCTTCCTGGGGAGCCTCTCTGCAGCCCTCGCTCAACGGTGCTCGTAGAGTCAACAATACAGCTCCTCCGTAGGCTGCACCGGTGCGACCAGTGGGCCCCCCTCATTAACCAGTACATATATTCCCAACTGGAGCTCATTGGTCCCCTGTTGAAAGAAGATGATTTAAGTCATTCCAGCTCAGGTCAGGTCAGGTCCTGCATGTTGTTCACATTGTGAGACTGCTAAGGCTTTATTATGTTTAGGTTTCTCTGCTAGCAACTTACACCTCAACTTAAACCCTAAATTTGTCAGTTGTTAAGACGACTTCACTGAGGAACTCTCAAAGCTGACGGAGTATCTAACCATTAACAACTGGTCTCTTTTCCATGTGGTCCTTTAGACGTCAGTCCCATTCACTTTGAGAAAGAACAGCGTGAGCGAGAAAAAGACACCTTGGACACCGACAGAGGGGAATTGTATTTACATCGCCGAGCTCTGTCGGACGCAAAGTTAGCTGCTCTTTGTTCTGAGGTCTGGCCGGTACTGGCTGTGATTGGAGGAGTGGACACTGGGCTGCGAGCTGGAGGACTGTGCCAGCATGCCCCCAGTGGGCGAAAGGCAGTTCTGCTTGGAGTCCTGAAAGAAGGTAGCTCAATGGCCAAGCTTCAGTGGGAGGAGACGGAGCTCTCTGTCAGGTATTATAGTTGAATTTTTGTACATGATAGAATATTGTTTGTGTCTGTCTCTTAAATTTCAACTTCCATCAACTTCCAATGAAATTATGTTTTGCATATTTGCTTTCATTACTGTAATTAGTTTCCATCAATGTTTCTTTGTCAACTTTGTCTAACCTTTTACTTTACTTTCATCCTTTTCCTCCCTGATCTTACATTTCTTCTTGCTCTTCCTTTTCATCCTTAAACTTGTTAATCCCTGTTGAATCCCTCCTGATGTCTCCCCATGCTGTATCTGTGGGTTCATCCCATCCTTCCCAATAACTAAGCTCCATGAATTCTTGGTCACCCAGCGACACTCCAATCACCTCACTGGAGCCATGCGGCACTTCCTGCTTTGATGTCACCCCGCTCGGAGGCCTCAGATCCACAGTGCTGTTAGATCTGATTTATTTGATGGGCTTGTTGGAGGAGCAGGGATGGCTAGCAACTCACCAAGACCACAAAATAAAATGTTCACAGGAGAACATGCAAGAGAATGAGATACAGCGTTCTAATGATGAAGATGGGAAGGAAAAAAGCCCTGAGACGGACTCATTTTCATCATCGTCCTCCACTAGAGATCCCAGGAAAATTGTAGATCATCAAGAGTCAACCTGTCCAACCCAACCCTCCCAAACACTCCATTCCTCCAAATTGGATGCATTTGCATTTGAACTGAGAGCGGTCAGAGTCTCGTACCTTCTGATTGGAGCTCTGAAATCCTTGACTCACATTTTTAGTTCTGAAAATCCCGCAGATTTGCTCCAAACACCCAAACATGACCCTTCCAACTCCTCAACGACTCCTCTTTCCAGCCCAGAGCAGACTAGAGAAGAGAGGAACAGACAATGGGATGAGAGGGCTGAACTGAGGTCAGTGCTACAGTATGTGGTGCAGAGCATGGTAAAGTGGGCAGTCAGGCCTTGTCCCATCAAACAGAGTGTGTCTCTGGCTGACCTGGAAAGAGCTCAGATCATGATCTACAAAGGAGCCATTAGCAAACTGCAAGAGGATAAAGAACACAAAGGTAGCTATACAGTAGTTTGGGTTTCTTTTTTGTATTTTAATATTTTGTTTTTGCTTTTGATTCATTCATTATTTGAAAAAAAATAATAACATGATGATACCTTTTCCTGTATTTAGTGTCCCAAAAGGATCTACTACATATGACTGTTGACATTGTTTTGCAGAATCTGGTCACAACCCATCACAACCCATCTCCAAGTCGTCCAGCTCTGTGTCCTTGTACAGTGCAGGTTCGGAGGGTACCGCCATCTTTGGGCAATCAAACCGAGCATCAGCCTCATCTTCTAACACCGACCTGACGTCTCTGCCAACAAACCTACAGGCAGATGGGCTTGAAAACTTCAACCCCTTTTTCCCTACTAGCCTACTCCAGTGAGTATGGAATTGTGAATAATGTTGACTTAACGCACACACGGCAGCTTGAGTTAATTCTCACGTTCTTACTTAATACTTTAGACAAGTATCTTTTGGCAGCAGCAGCTTTTTTGAAGTCCAGGGATTGGGTGAGTTAGGATGTACATGAGAGGTGGAGAGGATTCTGCCTGCACTGTCTTTAACCTAAGCTTCAGCTTTGCTTGTTTGTTCTTCCCTAAGTGAGCCAGCTGGTAGCATCAGTGTTATTTTCGAATTAAATGGCAAACAATCTAGTCGATTTAGTTTGAAGAATAAAACCAAGCCTTTCATGGAACGTTTTGCCAAGAATATTCACTTGTTTGCCAAACTCGCAGATTAAAATGCACATTGTACAAATTGAGCTGAATATTTATTACACAGATATGAAAAACTATGCCAAATTTGGATGGGTTAATAGTATGTGCATTATCACTTTTAGGGTGAGATTACTATAGATTACGCAATTCTTACCTTGGTCAACTTTTTGCTCAGAACTGAAAAGTGACAGTATAGTACCAGTTACACCGTGTTATTACTGCATGTATCGTATCTTTACTCCGTCTAGGCACATGGTCTTAACACGGTTCCCCATGCTTACCGGCCTGGTTAGCTCTCCCCCTGTGCTGCACCCATGCTTCAGCCTGGTCAGCTCTGCTTCTTGTGATGCTTTCACAGAGCAGCAGACTAGCTTCATGGAACCAGGGCCGTGCATCACGCAGGCCAGAAGCAGCCTGGGTAAGAAAAAAATGCAAAGAACTTAATCAGGGATAGCTCTTTCAATCATTATAAAGGAAATGAAAAAGCCAGCATCAAATGTGAGTGAAATGCTTTGCTAATCATTGCTAAACTGCTTGTTCGAGCCACCTTGTTTCACTTTTCTCCCATGTCATTCAAAACAGCATGTGTTTTGCTCTGAGTTTTGAACAAAGGTAATGTTGATGGAATTAAATGTTTGCATGTTTGTCCACAGTTTTGACTCACATGCTTGAACTGTCACTATTTCTTTGTCATCACAATTTATTTTTGACAATTGGAGATACAAAAACCTCCTTAATTTGGTCTATATTTTGTTTTTGGGCAATTAACAGGTTTATTCCTTAATTGTAAAGCCAATGCTAACTCTATTAGGCATACTAGTTAAAGCTGTACAACTACACTGTAACATAAATAAGAGTGGATATGTGGGTGTTACCCATTTTATTTATTTTAGCGCATTTAAAAATTCCAGAAGTGGAGCTGTCAGTTTCTGGGTTTTTTTTGGTCTACTTTTTCTTTTCTCCTCAATCGTAGAACGGACACAAATGTTTGTCACCAGTCGCTTGCTAGAAATGGGATTCTCTATGAGACATATCTACTGGGCCATGGAGGCGGCAGGTACAGCTTTGTGGAGTATGTATCATTGATAGAAGATATAGATTCCTGTGTACGTATGAAGTGCTTTAAGTGTTGCAATCACAGTTTATTGATTGTAGACTCTGTTAAGAACTCAATCAAGACATCTGGACATCAGTTTTGGATTGGGACAATTGAAAGCTATTGTTGAAATTATGTAGATACATATTTTGTGGTTAAAACAAAGGTTTCTGCTAATGAAATAACCATAGTTTGATTTTGCTCACGCATGACACTCAAATAAATGAGTAACACTAAGTTTGTATATGCACCCTGCACTTTATAGTCATTGCAATCACTTCTAATTGGAACATTTTAAAATCACACCAACTCTTCACATTAATTAAATTTTAAGTTTCTTTTTCCAGATGATATGAACTACTATTTTAAATATTATTATTATCGCACGTGTACATGCCTGATGTTGGCAACATAGAATCATTTCATATGTTGTAACACATTTAACATCCCAAATGTATTAGCAAAGAAATGCTCCATTTTCTACATTGTGCCTTTAAAGCCTGATTTTTCATCTTTCCTGTGTTCCTTCTCAGATGTATCTGGTGACCTGGATTCTCAGACCATTGAGGTGCTGGCAAGCTGGATGCTGGAGCATCCTCTGACCGAGGAGCAACATGGAGGAGAATCGCCAAGACATGAGGGGGCGCCTGACACTCCATCATCAGATGGACCCGAGACAGTACAATGTCCCGAGAGACCCACCAGACAAACCAATGAAAGGTCAGGGAATTGGGGAAAATATTGGCATGTTCCAGGAGATATTGGATTTCTAATTTTTTATGTATGTTATTTTTTTCAGTCTGTTGCTAGGACTCGACTGGATAGAGAGGGAGAACTTCTTGGATGTCCATCTAACTAGAAACAGACCTCCTCCAGCACGGAGGCGGCGCTCAGGCCCAAGTCAGAGGACTTCAAACCGAAGACCAGGTCTGACGCAAGCTTTACAGAAGAAATGAAACCAGACTGGACTTGTGAAAATAAGAACCCGCCATAAAATGCAGTTCTCTTTTGAAACAAACTTTATCTTTTCAGACTTGCCATCACCCAACTCCTTCCCTCAGCTCTTCCAAACAAACACTACAGTTGGAGACTGGCCAGAACAGACTGAAATTCATCCATATTCTGCTGAACAGGAGTCAGAGCTGGGCTACATGGATGACCCATATAATGAAGAAACATACGAGGAACTCCTGACTCCTTCATTCTTCAGTTTGGAAAGAGAGACACTTCATATAGTGGAGTTGACACACACTGTGTGCATTATTTATTTACAATAACAAATTAAATAGCTACAGTCTCCATGCTGCAACTTAAAAGTCTTCTTCTTCCCTTTCTTACAGGGTAATGAAGAGCACAGTCAAATGGTGAAGTGTGAGCTGTGCAACACACTGACTCTACAGTTTAACAATCATGTAAAACGTCATCATCCGGGCTGTGGCCAGAGTGCTGCGCGTAAGGGTTATGACAGCACTGGGGCCTATGTGGACGTCTGGTTCAAAGGTGAATGTGGCTCCAACTTCCCTTTCTACCTCCTCTGCAATGCGTGCAGGGAAAAGTACCTTGCTACAAACCAGAGTGACCCTAATACCAAAGGTGACAGGTGTGTAAATCGCACAATACAACAAATGATGGTAGCATACACACTGCAGTATGTGCTCAACAAAAAAACAAAACTGGTTGTTAAGCAGAGTGTTCTCCCTTTGTTCTAGAAATAAAGGTGTAACATCGGATTTGATTGGCCAAGTAGACGGCACCTCTGACGGTAATGGAGTTAAAATGATTAAAATGTTTTAGTGTGATTTTTGTAATGCAAGAAATACCACTCTTTGTTCAGATGATTGGGAAATAAGCCACCAAGACGACCGTGACACTGACAAGCTGACAGGACTGGAGGACTTTGGACTTTTGCTGAGACCACTTGGGCTGACTGAGATTAAGCTCGTGCCAGACCCCATCGCCTTCACTGAACCAGATCCTCTTGGAGCGCTGGTTTACAGCTCAGCTGATGCTATGAATACAGTTGCTCCCAAAGGTATTACTTTCAAACATTCTGTCTAATGTTGAAATAAAAGTACACAGACAATCCGGTTCTAAATGATTCATATCATGATGCATATGATGCTGATTTTAGGGATTTGCAGTATGTTATTGTGTGTTTTTGTTTTTTACTCATCAGGAAATTCCCTCGTTGAACATAAGACCTCTTTGAGCCTTGGGCAGCAGGCAGTATCACTGAAAGATACTCATGATAGAGTAAAAGCTCTAAGAAGAGTCACCTCCACAGCCCAGATTCTGCTAGCCTACAGCATGGTGATGAGAGCACTGGCTCACACTGCCTGCAGGTATGTTTGTCCTGTATGTACTTCTTGGATTTTTGCTCATAATTTCATTGTGTCTTCTTTATCTTCCACCACAGTTCATCGTTGGGCAGCCAGACTTCTGGATTAGAGTCTTTGGGTCTTGCAGATATTCGTATACTGGTTCGTTTGATGACTCTAACCGCAGAGGGCAGAGCTTATACCTGTGTGGACAGACAGCTGGGTGCAAATCGTATTGCAGCCACAGAGCGTAACAGTTTGACCCGCTTAAGCTTCCTATCCTCAGCCATTGGCAGTGTGGTGTCTCACAGCCCAGCTGCTTACCGACAGCTTGTTGAAATCTGCACTCGGGTCAGTGTTCTTCAGTCAGGCTACTGACTAAATAAACTGTGTTTAACCTAATCTAAGTGAAATCCTGAAATTGGGATATTATTTCTATTACTGCTCATAGGACCTAATGGCAGCAGCTACAGGGGTCAACATTGGTGTCATCAGTGACCTGCAGCAAAAAGGAGGTTTGAGTCTTACAGGCCACGGTGGCCAGCGACAAGACTACAGTGACCAGACCCCCCCAACATTCCTGGTTACACAAAGGCTGGTGTCTCTGCTCACTGAAAAGGGTGTTCATTGTCACAGCTCAGACAGGAGTGATTATGAAGCTAATGGTGAGATGATTAATTAATCATGTTGTTTGAACTTGTATTACCATATGTGCTGTGTGACCTAGATGCTGGGTACCAGGAAGTGTCCTCTCCAGCCTTGCCTCCATCACCTTTACCCTACCTGAGTGCCAGAGTGGGCCCTCTTGAGCTTGCTAATGCATTGGCAGCATGTGTCCTCTCTGCAAGGATGACATGCAGACACCGTCAGTGGGCAGCAAAGCAGCTGGTGCAGGCCTTGGTTGCCACAGGAAAGGATGGTACAAACAGAACACAGACATACAGCGATCTGTCTGGTGACCTGCGCAAATGTCCTCTAAAGAGGCTGGAAGGACATTACAACAAGGTGGGAGACTGTAGTCTGAGTTCTGTGCTCTTAGACCTGAGTTAAAGTGCTACAATGACATAAGGTTTTTGAACGAACCATTATACTTTGATTCAGGTGAGCAGCTGTTTTTGGAACAGTGACCAGAGTCTGCTGGCTACTTGCTCCCAGGACAAGGTGGTGCAAATATGGAGTATCACACAAAACACTGTGGAGTTACACAACACCTTCTCCTGCATATCCAGGTTATATCTGCCGGTTTTATTAGAGTTTTGTCCACTTTATTGTAAATTGTTGTGAGTTGTTTGAACAGTATTTGCTGCTTTACTGTAGTGTTTGCTGGTTTTGAACTTTCTTTCCTGATTATCTTCAGTAAGATGGACAGATCGAGCAGTGAGAGGACGTGTGCGTGTAATCAGATGGCTGCCGTATACTGGAGCACTGCTGGTAACTTCTTAGCTGTCCCAGAGAACAAACACATCAGCATCATGAACATTAGAGGTTAGTGAAGTATATCTCTGACATCATTACTATTGAAATGTTTGAACTGTTCTGAGTGTGACAGTAGAAGTAATTATCTCAATACACATTTTTCCAGTTTGTGAGGATGATGATAAAAGTTTCACTAAGCCTACATTATTGTGAAAAGGGGCAGTTCAAAGCATTGTGTAATATTGATCGCAAAGCAAATACTAATTTCTACACCCGAATGTTCTACTCAGGATCTCACTGTCATGAGGAGGCTCAGGTGTCTCGGGTCACTGCACTTTGCTGGGCTCAGGCCTTCAGCCCGTGTTTGGATTCTGCAGCAAGCTGTAAGAACAGACCTGCTGTTGAGAGCCTGTTGGCGGGACGGCTGGACGGCTCACTCTGCTGGCTGCAGGTCACAATGCAGGAGAGCGACTTACATGTGGAGAGCACAGAGCTCACCCACTGCAACATTAGAGAGGGTGAGCAGAACAAATGGGCAAATTATATTTTTAACACCAAATGTCATTGAATTTAATGCTGGCATTTTTTGTATTGTAATATTTATGTCTTCCCGGCTGTGAGCTTTTAAAAAAAAAAATAAGCGTGCCCACATATGAATTACCGTACATGCCAGTTTGCTCAGGAGCTGATCTGTTATGTATTTCAGCTCCACAGTGTGTTGCATGGCCCAGTGAGGACAAGCCTTTTGTTGTTGGTTACCCCAGTGGAAAGATCCTTTTGGCAACAACTGAGGCATATGACAATGAGCAACCTATTGTGATATCAATCTTCCAGGTTTGTTTGCAAATTGAAACAATAATAATTTTAACTACAGCTTGAAAGCAAAATATTTTCTAAACAGATCCCTCTTTTCACCCCGCAGGACAGTGTGAGTTCACTTAAATGGGACCCCACAGGACACTTGCTGCTCTGTTTGGGGAAGTCGGAGATTGTGAAGATACTGGGATGCTACAAGGGCACCTGGGTGACCCTTCACTCCCTTATCCACTCAAGCACTGTCAATATCTCTGAATGGTGCCCGCTTGCTGGACTTGCCCCTGATCCTCGGCTCATGATGGCTGTGTGAGTCTTAACAACTTGTTACGCACGGAAGAACAGTGTTTGCAAAATTCTAATTCTCTCTTTCTGTAGAGGTTGTCAGAATGGCTCTGTGTATGTCTGGACGCTGCCTCAGGGGGGTACCACTGTATCTGTGCCAAACATAAAAAGCAGCCCTCCCAGCCAGGATAAATGCACTGATCTCAAGGTCGGGATCTGCTGCTGAGCAAGCTTCTTTTTGAATATCTACCCATTTGTTATCTGGGTTTTATCCACCAGCTATTTCATGTGTTTATTATATTGCATAATTAGACTAGAGATGTTTTTACGTATATGTTGGTCATAAGTTTCTGTCCTATGTTACAGCAGGAAAGTGCAGAGTGTGTGTTTGTTCTTCATGGGCACATCACTGCAGTGAGGTCTCTTTCATTTTGCCCCAGTGGACTTGCTCTGGTCTCTGGAGGGATCGGAGGCCTGCTCAACATCTGGTCCTTACAGGTCAGTAAAGCATTTATTATGTAACAGTGAAAATAGATGAAAGTTGCCATCTGTATTTAAATCTTTCATATAATTGATATCATGCAGGATGGTTCAGTCTTACAGACTGTTACAGGTCTGGGCTCAGTCCTCAGTACTAACTGGATACCAAACATGGGTGTAGCTGTCTGCTTTGGGAGGTCAAAGGTAATTAAGATTAATAAAACTTATTTTAAAAAAAACTATCCTGATTGCATTTTTTTCTTAACATGCTGCTCTGTTATGTTTTTTTTGCCAGGATGTTTTGCTGATCTGTTGCACTCCTGAATGGATCAGTCAGAATCATCTGTTAGCTTCCTGTCGCATGGTCCTCCGGAGCCAGAACATCTTGGGTCTGAATCGGGCACCTTGTTTGGTTGTCTTTCTGGAAAGGCTGCCTTTGCTGCTGCAGGAGCAACACAGCTATGAGCGGGTCATTGTTGAAACATTTTAATAAAGTGTGCGTCAGCCTGAGCTGAGAGGTGACTTTATGTTTATTCTCTTAACATCAGAGCCATGTAGCAGCCGGCGAGCAGCTTGTCCACAGTGCCTTCCTGCAGAGCCTGGCCTCCTTGGCTGTCGGCCTGTCGATAGAGAAACATTTGTGCCACCTCCCGCGACCTCCGCACCACAGAAGCTCAGAGTCAGACTCCTGCCCGTCTGAATGGAGCTGGCTTGCTTCTTATGCCACCACTGTTCAGACTGCTGAGGCCATTGCCAGTGGTACAGTGTTTCCAGAATCGTTCCTCATGTCTGAGTTTCAGGAGCTGGACGATGCTGAAAGTGCCAAAGCACTGGTGAGCTGTGACACTGTTCTTCCTGTTATTGTTTGTTGGACTAATGATTTGGAGACACACCAGGTCGTTCGTGGTACCTGTTGAACGAGGCACAGAATAGGACCTGTTTTCTGTTTTTAGGACAATAGTAAATGGAGCTACAAGATGGATGAACAACTGATGTCATGGGCTAATGTCAGACCAGAGGTAACATACTAATACATACTAGTATTAGTACATACTAGTACGAGATACATACTAATTTTAACGTTTGTGTGTAGATATTCCCTGAAATTATCTTAAAAATAGAATTGCTACTAATATCAGCAGTACATTTGGGGTCAGTTGCTGAGACTTTTACTTAAGAACTAATCACTTTTATCACAATACTTTTAAACAAGCGTGGGTGTCAGGTCCTTAATAAGCACTGTTGAATTGTTTGTTGTTTCTGTTTTGTTTGTTATGTTTCTTAGGACTGGCAGGAAGGAGGCAAGAGCGATGTGTACTTGTGGGGCAATGGGCGTTACGGGCAGCTGGCAGGAACGGGAACCAACCTTACCGTACCCACTCTCGCACCATCTCTGTCGCAAACACAACAGGTAGCAGCGTTGTGAGTCCGGACACGTTCGTCCTGATTACGACTTCCTTCTAATTATCGCTGTCTTTCCGGTGTTTGTGGTGTTTTGTCAACAAGGTTGTGTGCGGACAGAACTGTTCCTTCCTGATCCAGTCCAATGGGGTCGTCACAGCTGTCGGTGAAGGACAGTATGGCAGGCTGGGCCAGGGAAACTCTGATGATTTATACGTCCCCACAATTATTTCTGCTTTTCAAGGTAATTTACTTGTGGAGTCACAAGTGGTAACTGCTTTAGATGTGGTGTCCACATCCAAATGCAACTGAAAGGTTTTTGGGCAGGGTATGTGGTGACTCAACTGGTGACATCTTGTGGGTCCGATGGACATTCCATGGCACTGACCGAGACTGGCGAAGTCTTCAGTTGGGGAGATGGAGACTTTGGAAAACTGGGCCATGGCAATAATGAAAGGCAGAGGAGACCCAAACAGATAGAAGCCTTACAGGGAGAGGACGTGGTTCAGGTTGATATTTGGCAACTTTGCTTTAAAAGTTTCTTATGATAAATAATTTGAGTTGTGAATCTGTGGCTTCTAGCTATGAAAATACATTTTAAATGTCTGGAATGTCTGTAACTTAATTTTTATGGTATATAAGGAGGATTGTTGTCCCCTCCCAGCTTGCCTGTGGTTTCCGGCACTCAGCTGTGGTGACAGCAGATGGGAAGCTGTTCACCTTCGGGAGTGGTGAATCTGGTCGTCTGGGTCAAAGGTCAACATCCAACAAGATGCTGCCGGAGAGGGTGGCCGCTCTTGAGGGATATCATGTGGGGCAGGTGGGACATGTTTGTTTTTATTTTCCAACTAAGAAGCGGACCAAGTCTGCACAGTGAAGTACGAAAAACAGACATAACTAAATAAAACACAATTTGGTTTCAGGTGTCATGTGGCCTCAATCACACACTGGTGCTGTCACTTGATGGCATGGCTGTCTGGGCATTTGGAGATGGGGATTATGGTAAATTGGGAGCTGGTTCTTCCACAGCCAAATACTACCCTCAGGTAAGTCATTTCAACATTACAAGTTGAGGTTATTCACTTGTTTCACTGCTTGCTTGATTAACAGAACATTATTCTGTCTGTTCCTTTGTTCAGAAAGTTGAACAGCTGTGCAACAAGGGAATGAAGAAAGTCTGTTGTGGAGCTCAGTTCTCTGTGGTGGTGGCCTGTGACGGACATGTTTACACCTTTGGACAAGGTATATAACATTCAGTTTATTTGAGTCCTCGCACATTTTCCAGCTTTATTTAGCTTTCTTCCTGTCATCTTTCAGAGCGCCTTATTGGCCTCCCGGACTCAATGCTGAAGAACAGATCCAATCCCCAGGTGGTCCCATCTCTGGAGGGCCTGTTCATAGAAGACATTGCCGTTGGCTGTGAACACGTGCTAGCTCTGTCCTCCACTGGAGACGTCTATGCCTGGGGCTGCAACAGCGAGGGACAGGTGAGCCGACACCCTCTGTTATACACTCCACACACTAAAACATCACAACAATTTTGTTTAATCCATCGTTGCTGGGTTGGCTGCAGCTTGGGCTCGGACACTGCAACCCAGTAAAGGAACCAACACTCATAACAGCCCTGCAAGGAAAGAACATCAAACAGATTTCTGCCGGTCGCTGCCATAGTTCTGCCTGGACCACCCCTTCTACCTCAAAGAACTCAGGTACGAACTTAGTCCTATTGCACACTTGCGTTCATAATACTCTTAATAGGGAATACAACTCTGTCTGCCGTTTCCCTGTCAAGGTGGCCCTGGAAACCTCCAGCTAGGCCTTCCTCAGTCAGTTCCACCTCAGTACAACACTCTGAAAGACTGCAGCCCCAGAGTCCTTAGCATGCGCCTCAGGGTTCTCTACAACTTTTCTGATCTCATGTACAAGTCCTGGAGGCTGCTTAACCTGGATCCCCAGAGTCCGGTAAACTAACATTGGGTCATTTTTGACAGAAATGGAGGAACAGTTTTGCTCAGCATCATTTCCACATTGTCTTCCCTTTATAGTTGTCTACTTCACGCTACAGTTCAGGGACGGCCGCCATCATCCGGGGCGATCTCAGAGGTCTGCTGTCACCAAAGGTCAACACTCTGCCTCTTGTGCGCTGCATTGGCCGAACAATGACCCAGGGAAAAACACACGGGCCTCAGATCACAGTGAAACGAATTTCCACAAGGTGAAAAAGCGCCCTGTGGAAATTACACACCTGGTAAATTATGGCTCGGAAATCACATGTTGGTCGAAACTTTTACGCTTCCGCAGAGGGCGTTCGAGCAAGCCCATCTTTGTGCAGATCGCAAAACAAGTGGTGAGTCTGAATCCCCTAGAACTGCGGCTTCCGTCACGGGCCTGGAAGGTCAAGCTTGTCGGGGAGGGGGCGGATGATGCCGGGGGAGTGTTTGATGACACAATCACTGAGATGTGCCAGGTAGGAAGGTCATCAATGCAACAGGGACAGCGAATAATGGAGCAAGTGATGCTCTGTAATATTCTCTCTGTCCTCTTAATGTATTTCATTATATACAATATCCAATCTTATTACCAGGAGTTGCAGTCTGGCGCGGTGGATCTTCTGATTCACACTCCAAATGGCTTTGCAGATGTGGGCAGTAACACAGACAGGTGCTCATTTTATGGTCATCTTATCATAAAGCAGTATCCTTGCAACATAACATCTAATTTTCTCAAAATGGCTTTTACCTTCAACATTGGCTCTGCTGCACGGAAGGTTCCTACTGAATCCAGCGGCATTCTCAGAGGATCACATGATCCAGTTTCGGTTCCTGGGCATCCTCATGGCTGTGGCTATCCGCACCAGAAAACCTCTGGATTTGCATCTGGCTCCGTGGGTTTGGAAACAGCTCTGTTCCATTCCACTGGGCGGCGCTGACATAGAGGAGGTTGACCTGCTCACCTACCGAACACTCCAAGGGATCCTTCACCTAGAAAACAGTGGGATCACAGAGGATAATTTTCATGTGGTGAGATGGGTCTTAATGCTGTCTGTCAATATTTAGTGTTACCGCTAGTTTCTAGTTTAATGAAAGAAAGGTTTTGTTGTTTGATTCCATGACTCTAAGCTCTTTGTCACTTGTGTCGTATCTTCTCTCATAGATGATCCCACTGGATTCATTTATGGTTCACAGTGCAGACGGAAGATTGGTCCCTGTTGTACCTGGAGGTCAAAACATCGCCCTGACCTTTGCTAACAGAACTGACTATGTAGAGAGAGGTCTGGACTACAGGCTGCATGAAATGGATTCACAGGTTTGAATGGGTGGAGGATCTGGGAGCATACAGCCAACTACCTACATCATACATCCAGGAACGTCTTTAGGATAGGTCTATTTCATGCATCATTAGCTGTACCTTGGTCATCATCACGCAGTCTTTAGTAGCCGATAGTGTATATCATTACACAGGCTGTGACACTGTCTGCTGGAAAAAACAGACCCCCATACCAGCTAAATTGAAACAGTTAGAAAGTCATTCCTATTGAAGAACTCTCTTGATTCTTTGTCACTACATTATGCTAAATGTGACTGCTGCAGCCAAGATTAAAAACAGAGGTCAGTAAAGGAAGATGTAGCAACAAATCTGCCACTTTTCATCTACCTAAATAGGTGTATCATTTATTCATTGATTGATTGTTTTAATGGTTTATGCTTTTACCCGTGTTTGGTGGTGCAGATAGATTCTCAGTAGTGGGAAGGCTTCCGTTTGCAGCTTTACGTCCACTCAGCCACAATTTGATTTGAACAATTCTGGTTAGTTTAGATTCTTCCATAAGTGTCACAGTCGCTTAAACTTGTTGTGCACCATTAAATAAAAGAATGCCTTGTAGTTTAGACAAAGCACTTGATCCACTTCAAGAGTTAGTCACACTATATTATAAATATAGGAAGCAAGTAAACTGCACATGTGAAGTGAAAAGAGTAGAAATCTGATGTGTTTGGAGACCAAAGAGAATTCTAGTCCTCAGTGTCTTGAACTCTTCTGTAGTATGAAAGTCCTGTCTGGGCATCAGGGTTGATCAGTGCTCATCAGACGGCCTTTGTGTGGTGCTGTTGTTGTTCCCTTCATCTCAGAAGCATCAAAGCTGACGTTGTTCTGTCATGTCCAGGTGGCAGCAGTCAGAGAGGGCATGTCCACCATCATCCCTGTTCCCCTCCTTTCCCTGCTGACTCCGCAGCAGTTGGAGCAGCTGGTCTGCGGCCTGCCGGAAGTCTCTGTCGAGATGCTGAAGAAGCTGGTGCGTTACCGCGATGTCACCGAGAGCCACCAGCTGATTGTCTGGTTCTGGCAGAGTTTGCAGGAGTTCACCAATGAGGAGCGGGTGCTGTTCCTGCGCTTTGTCAGCGGCAGGTCCAGGTTGCCTTCCAACCCTGCTGACATCACACAGAAGTTCCAAATCATCAAGGTGGATCGGGTGAGAGCATTTCTAACTGCAACAAAACCCTCCTACAAAAGGCAACAGTAGTGAAGCTAAACTCCTAAACGTCATCTTATTATTTCCCTCAGCCCATCAACGGCCTCCCAACGGCTCAGACCTGCTTCTTTTTACTCCGTCTCCCCCCATACACGAGCCAGGCCATCCTGAGCGAGAGGCTGCGGTACTCCATCCACAACTGTCCCTCCATCGACATGGACAACTACATGCTGACCCACAACACCGAGCCAGCGGACAGCTCCGGCACCGACGACTGAAGCAGGCAGCTATGGCCAACAGGGTGATGAATGTATCTCCCTTACACATTATGCACTATTTTTTCTCTTTTTTTCACCAAACCTAAAAGGCAGTGTACCCTTTATATGTTGAATCATTTAAGTATGTATGTGGTTTTGGTTTTTAAAATGATAACAAATGATGTGCAATTATGTCAACACTTATCCAAAACTACAGGGATACTGAACAAGCGTTTAAAGAAAAATAGCTGATAAAGCCACAACTAAGGAGATAATGTGCCTGTATGTTTGAATTTATTTAATAATTTAATGGCCTGTCACAAAAAGACAGTATTATTGTAAAATAAAGTGTTTAAATAAGTGCTCGTGTGTTATGTTTGAGATCTTTCCCGGACTATCTGGCATTCAGTTTTACATGGCAAGAACTCGTGTTACAATAATTAGCAAAGTGAAATTAAGAAAACAAACAAAAAGCTCAATCCAGTTGAATTCTACATTCCGAGCTGTTTTAAAAGTAAACAGATCAGAGCAGAACATCTTGCAACATCTATAAATATAAAAAGAACTTCTAAATTCACAGCAGAAATCTGAAGCATTTGTGTCTCTTGTCACTTCAAAGAGATGTTTATTTGATGGGCCATGCTCTTGAGCGAACACAGCATGAGGCCCTGTGATTTGTCTGCATGCTGTGGCTGGTTTTCCCATCTGTACGCCGGGTGGTAACGTGGCCACTGAGACGGAATTCAACCTGCAGTCAGCAGTCCTGCTTCTGAGAGGGGAAGATCCTTCACCAGGTATAAATATCACAGCCATGCATCAGCTGAACTACTGCACACATTTGAAAGCACAAAGAAAGGACTCTGCATTAATCCTTACTGCTGATGTATGGAAACCCATATTATGCTTTAGTACTTTGATTTGGATTTGAACAAAAAAAAATGGTTCACTGGACCCTAACTGAAAGAGGGGGAAAGGCTATTTCACCAACAGGAATAGAGAAACGAGCTCAAATATATTTAATTTCATTTTCTTAGCCAAGATCCATGTTTTATCAAGACAAATGTACTGGATTTCAGCTGCAGCACCGAGCCAGGCTGGTCATATCTCACTTGCAGTGTCGCATCCTTCCGCCGGGGGGCAGTGTGCATGCAGTGGGGAGAAGGAAGCAAGTTCAAGAGTGCAAGGAGAGATCATCGGCCCTCGCACTGCTTTGTCAGTACAGCTGATGGTGCACTTCAGCTAATCTCTGTCACCTCTCTACCTCCGAACAGCTAATTAGTCCTGTCACAAGTGAAGCTCACAGAACATCCATTAAGGCAGCACGGTACTGATGTTGGGAATGAGGGGAGTTTTCATTAGATATATTTGATTTAATGATGCTCAATTTATATAATTGATCAAGAAAATGATGTAAACAAAACACCAACAGAATTTTGTGACCATTACTGCATGTCTACAGTTAAAATGTTTGATCAGTAATTAGAGTTTTATGTATTTATTTATTCATTTTCAAACTCATTCACCCAAAACTCAAAGATGAAATGAATTCAGGTTAGAACTGGGAAAAGATGTGATTACAAGCACGTGCAGAGCCCAAATTACAGCATTCTGGCATCTGACTACACACAGGGGTGCACTGTTGAATCCACAGAGGGAGGAGCTAATTGGACACAGGTGAGATAGAACAAGACACAGATGGACGACATCAGGCTGAAGGAAAGGAGGCAAATTTAAAAGGGAACTTAAAAGGGACTTAAAACATCAACCTTCACTCAAGAGGAGAAGCTGCTGGAAGTGAAAGTCAGTGGAAAAGCTACACTAAAATGCCTCAGACTAGCCAACAGAGCTGAACTAGAAAATACAGAGACAGTTGTGTCGATGGAGACGGCCTCTGCTGTCAGTCCTGCTTATATCATGCAGCAGACGGACGTATAAGCTCACACTCATACATTTATTTCCATTTATTCATAACTAAATGTGTCTCTGGAATGTGGAAGGAAGACAGAGTTCCCAAAGGGACGTACAAACTCTTACCAGGCTGCGATTTGATTCCAGTGATTCGACGCTGCTTCTCTGTGCTGCCCCTGAAGTAGTCGCAAAGGCCTGTGCGTCACGAGCGAGCACACGTGGAGTTTATAGAAACCAGGAACCTGTAGAGAAGACGCACGTGCGCTTCCTAACTGAGCCTTAGTTACTTCAGTTGGGGAGAAGAAACCCTTTATCTGCACCCTCCACAGTTAATGGCTTTTCCTTGGATCATTCCCATTCAAATTATGAACTGAATGTGAAACCCCAAATGAAAGTGAGCGACTGACTGAGCACAATGGCTTTTAGATTTATCTTTATTAGTGCTGCAGCATCTGCCGTACGGAGGCTATAACTGCTTTTTTTAAAACTCCCGCTCACTCCTCTGTCTGATCAGTGAGTCAGGACTTAAAAATTACTCACGAGAATCCTCCACGTTTATTATTAGTAATGTTATTATTCTTTATTATGATGGGCTGCTGGTAGTAAAAAGACTGAAGCAGATCTCTCATCCTGCATTTTTAATTAGACAAAGGAGGGTGTGACCTAAATAGTCTGGCTGAGCCACCCGGAGTGACTGGTCACCTGATCTCAGCACCTCCTCCTCCTCCTCCTTCCAAATCAGAGGATCTCATTTTATCCCAATATGTGATGTGAAAACAAGGGCACTTTGCCGCGGGTCAGTGAATTTGGCAAGATGGCGAGGTGACAAGGTGCGCTCGTTTCTCTTCTCTCCTTACAGGCCGGGACAGGCGGAGTGTGAGCCGCTCGCCTCACCAGACTGGAGGCCCGGCTTTGGTTTCACGCGGTGATGTGATATGGACGCGCTCACTGGCCTGCCAACACGCATTCAGGCTGTTGTGATGTGTGCCAGATAGATGGCAGGAAGAAGCTGAAGACGCGAGTCTCAGCTGCGGAACCACAGGTGTGATGTTCCCAGAAACAGTGCAAGCTGCTGTATATTCCCCCCCCTCCAGAGCCAATTTTTAAACTACAATTTCCCAAACCTGCCCATAATAGAACAGATGTCGCCATCACCAGAGCAGCCTTTTAAGTTGCAGTCGCTTTTAAACAGCCCGTGGAGTGGAGGTTTCAGCTATGTCAGGACCCTTAAAGAGGATTAAAGAGAACTTTGGGAACGTGCTCAGAGTGTTCCGACAGATAATGCATCAGAGTCCAAAGGTGCAGTAAAGTCCTCACATTACTGGACCTTTGCAGAATACTTAAAGTGATGCTGTGATCAAGCCTGCGAGCTCTGCTTCAGCTGGAAACCGGCCAACCCCAGTGATTTCAGCTACGTTTGAATGGATTCCACACATCTGAGGTGTCAAAAAAATGCCTTGGGGGTGGGGGGGTCAGACATGTCCAGCCTAGAGGAGAGCCAAGGTAGCCCCAGGAACATCTATTCCACCCTGGAATAATTTATTTCCTTGGCATTAAAAATAGCCTGTTAATGATCTGAGCTGTGGTGCAGCAGGGGGGAGCGAGTGCTTCTCCTGTTGTCTTCTCATTTAAACTCAAAGTCCCATAATTACCATCATGCTGATGGATATATTTGAAAAGCTCACAAATTAGTTATCTATTCATTAAACTCTGCTGATTAAGGTTGAACAGTGATTCATCACTGCTCATCAGGCTTTTCCTGCACATTTAAGAGCGACTCATTCATTTCTCCCGCTGCTTTCCCGAGCATCCTGCCCTGCTCCCCTCTGCACATCTGGGCAACCTTCACCCCTGGCGCACAGATGAGGGCGGCCGGTCAGCACCGCCGGCGCCGGCACGCCATTTCTGAGAAACTGAATGGAATCCACCGTGCGGGTGAGACAAAAACACCCACAGATGCTCAGTGAATCCTCTTTCACTTTAATCCACATCACAATATGTTGCTGTTAAATTTGTACCTCCGTCCGTCCGTCCGTCCATTTGCTGACATGACAATTCATTATCAATGTCAAAGCTGGCCAACGGCTTCCCAAGCTTACATAACAACATCTGGACCAGAGACCTTGGTGAGTTATCTTTTTTATATAAAGCACTGATTACATCAGCGAAGGGCATCCCTGTTTGTTTTATGGAATAGGAGCCACAAAAGGGAATTTCTCTCTCTCTGTCTGTCTGTCTCTCTGCACTGCTCCTCTTTTTTATTTGCTAATGATGCTGAAACCGGGAATCATTTCACCTTCTCCGCAATCACCAACATCTGGTGTGCGCCATCTGTGCACATTGGGCTTGTCCATTAATATTAGTAAAGGAAAAAATAAATAAATGTGCAGATATTTTCTGGGACACTCCCAGCCCACATCTACCTGGAAGGCTTTGTTCTAAACTGCACGATAAGGTCGGGACAGAGAGATGATGACTCAGGAGAAAGAGAAGGGTGAGCTATGGGAGACCTAGTTAAGATACCCATGAGCGTGGAAAACCAGAGCAGGGCCATAAAATGGTACAAACAATACATGCAATCATGTTCAAGCGGACTAGAGCCATCAAATATACGTTTGCAGGGTAATCAAATCCACCCAAACTGCTGTCTGCCACTCGCTGTCATGCGTATTGCTTTACAGTCAGCCTTTTTTTATGTATCCCTCAAACACTCCTCATAAACATACACACAAATATGCAAATTTCCCTTCATCGTGCACCCAGGGGGACTTCAAGACTCGTGTAAAAGTGGAAACACGATTTGCGGCGCGGGGACGTGAATCAAAGCAGGAGGGCGGCAAGCGAATGAACACGGCAGCCAGCAGAGCGTTGAAGACGTATCAAGGACTCAGGGGGGGGGGGGGGGGGGGGGGTTGTATAGTGCTGCAGTGCAGTCTGCAAATGTGTACCAAATGACGGTGGACAACACTGTGCTGCGTGTGGGACCACAGCCCATAAACACACATTAAACTTTGTGAGAAACGCAGTAATAATGTTGCGTGAGCTCAATACTTGATCATAGGTGACCCTGCGCTGGGTGTGTGATTGGTCGGCCCGTGGGGGCCTTCAGCCTGAAGGGCCTGGACAAAAGGCTCGTGTTTTCGCTGCAGCCCCCTGTAACCTGTGTACATTTGCATTTGCGTTACGTCAGTGTGCGTGTGGAGCAAAGCTCTGAAGGTCCGCGCAGCTCTGGAGGGATGAAGAGACGCCGCTTTGTGTTTCAAATGTTGCAGGATGCGTCAAAGGCTCATTCCATGCATTGCATGCTGGGTTGTTGCCAGAACATGCAGCTCAATAGCTCTACACGACGCCACGTGTTACAGTACAGCGGTGAGAATACGATCTCCAGCTCGACCTACATAAAGTCCTTGCGTAGTTGTGCTGACATCAAAGCCTTGAAGACGGTATTTTAAGCAGCGCCTGTGATTTATCTCCAGCTTCTTGTTTAACTGCAATATTAATCATGCAGCTGACTGTGTGTGTGTGTGTGTGTGTGTGGGTGTGGGTGTGGGTGTGTGTGAGTGTGTGTGTGTGTGTGTGTGGTGTGTGTGTGTGTGTGTGTGTGTGGGGAACCTGCAAGCACACCCGGCTCACCTCACGCCGGTTGTGCTCTTGTTTATGTTCAGCACATGCAGACAGATCCTCTGATGGCCTCTCATATTTCACGCCTGCAGCTTTTACCCCCGTTAATCCCATTAAAAAGAAACAGAACAACAATCCTAGATGTTTCCTTCCAGCTTCGGCGGATTGTCCTCACGGTGCACTTGTCCTGTCCCTGATCAAATCCACCCCCCCGTGTAAATGCCGCGCCTGCTCTTCTAGTGTTACACCTCTGTCCAGGTTGCGCTTGTAAATCCATCACAACTGGCAGATGCAGACAAAGGTGACATTTAATGCCGAAAATCTCAAACTTCTCCTCGCCGCCTTGTACTTTTCCCGGCGTGAAGGAGGCAGAGAACAGTGATGCATCACTGAAATTGCAATAATGTGGAATAACAGTTGAGAGCTACGCTGAAGATCAATAGACACAATATCAGAAGAAACAGGAAGTCAGACATAAAAGCCTCTGCTGGAAATATTCCACCTTCATCATTTATAACGGCGAGAAATATCTGCTCCGTTTGTCCCCTCAACCCTGAGGTGTGAGCTGCAGCTATCTGGAAGTATCCCAACCAATATGCCTGAGAAGGGACGTGTCAGAAACACATCTGAGGCTTTTAGATCACAGAAACTGTTCCTGCAGGCTGTTTGTGGGGCGTGATCACCTGATCTGGGAGTAAAACCATGACTTCATCGGTGAAATGACAGAACGCTCAATGTTTCCTCTTGTGCAGCTCAAACATTTGAATCCGTGTTGCATATTTATGTCATATAATGTCCCTCCAAATGATAGAGAGGCAACCATTACTGGTTCGTCTTGAAGGTTTTGTTTCATATTAACATCTCCTTTGTGTTGAGTGCAGAGAAGATTCCACAACGCTGCTGTGTGGATGCATAAAAATACCATTTTGCAGAATACAGCGTGAATAATTCTTCCCCAAGAGGCAGCAGGCGATATGTTAATCTGATGGTTTCCTGCTGAATAAGAATGTCTGCTCGCTCTAACCTGTGTGGATGCACATATTAACCTCACGCCGACCTCTCAGAATAGACTGTGCATTTTCCCGAAATGACAGAATATAGAGTGGATGATACGGCAGCAGACGGTTCTGCCGGGCTTCTTAGAATTCCCAATGTAAAGGATGGCTGTAATCCCTCCTGTTTACGTTGGGATCGTCTCAGGTTTTCATGGCGACTAACAACCAGGCATAAAATAGACCGTCGTTGGTGAGCGAATGGAGAATCAGCTATGAGGCGAAACAAGGGAAGCTGCACCGCTGACCTCCTGCCTAGAAATAGAAAAAAAAATGCTGACAGGGAGAAAAGATGGCGGAACAGGATGAAGAAGGAGAATTTAGTGCAGAAAGCCCAGCAGCTAGAGAATGGAAGTGCATCTTGGGTGGGGAAATTGTGATTAGTGTGTATTTATTTATTCATGCACAGACAGCGGGCACGTGCGTGCGTGCGTTTCCATGCTGACATGCCTACAGTGGATGGCCCACTGTCTTTGATTAAGGAAATATCTGGCCTGATCAATCAGCACGCCGCTCCTTCAGGCGTGGCAGCTGGATCAGTCACTTGTCGTCCTAATGCTGCTCTGCAGTCTGACGCTGTTCCCCCTCCACCCTGCGACGCTTCCGAGTCCAGAAAAAGCACCACAAATGCCAGACTTCAGTCTGATCTTCCCCAATGAGTGGCGAGGACGGGCGGAGAAGAGGGAAGCCCGCACGCCTCCTGCAGTGGAGGAAAGTTGATCAACTGTAACTGTGTGTGTGTGTTTTGGCTGCGAAAGCTCATTTTCTTGAAAGCCTCATTGTGGTCAGGACATCCGTCACGGGCTGGACGCTGCCAGCGTCCCACCGCTTCGGAGCCTTGCTGTACGACCTGCTAGCTTCTCCCCCGGCAGGATTTACAGCTGCTCCGCTGATGGGTTTTTTTCTTTTGCATGTAGGTGGACTGACTCTGAGCAACCTATCCTTTGGTTCCAGCAGAGCAGATTTATCACCAGCTGGGAAAAGAGAGACAGAGAGCGCTGGTTGATGGAAGAGAGGAACTTCCATTTTCCTATACAGTCTCCACCATCCTCAAGCACTCAGTGTTTGTGTTTGGCTCTGAAAGTATCTTCCAAGCATCCCGATCAAGCCTTTTTTCCCTTTCTTTTCTTTCCCCACTCCTGGCGTAGGCTCTCGTCTCTGCGCTCACGCCAAACTGACGCAGTTTAATTATTGAAATGGCAACTGTCTCATATGAATGGAAAGATTAGAGCCACGTACGATATCCAATCAGATATCAGGCTGTCAGCACAGTTGTTGCCATGGAAGACAGATTGAGTGTTTATGTGATGATGTAAGGCTTCTTAAAACAGACAAAGGGAATTGATGGATGTTTGAGTAGAAAGTTGCTCTCATCACAGGAAATTCTGGGTGGTCGATCAGATGCTGCTGACAACTTTACACAGCTGTTAGCTGCGATAAGCCGCCATTTGCATCCCGCTGGCACAACGTTGCTACTTTTTATTTCACTAACATGGTCTCAGAGACTGCATTGAATTGTCTCATGGACCAAATATCCCCACAACTAATGCAGAGGTTGCATCTAACATCCACGGGCACTGAATCAGGATTCTGCTGTGGCGAGCAGAGCAGCTGATGGTGAGAGATGGTTGCTGCATGCCTCAAAAAACCCTTAAAACTCTCCTGGCAGAGTGCAGTTAAAATGGGATCTCCAGTCTGGTCAGTTTTGCTTTTGCTTTTCTCCTGAGAAAAATCCAATTTCTCCACTCCTCCAGTTTATGCTGTCCAGGTCGTGCGCTTGCCGCTGCCCACATTTTTACAAACAAATATCGATCCGCTGTCCTCGCCGTTGGCGGGACGCTACAGCCTCTTTAACTCGGGATGCTGCTCTCTGAAGTTTTCTGAAATTTGTCTGTTGAAATTCACCTGACACATCCAACGTTTTTGCTGGGAGCTGCATGAATCGCCACCACTCGGGCACTTGTGGTGTATATTAGCATTTTGTCAGCAAATCGGGGATCATCACAGTCTCAGTCAGCTGATTTACCCGATAATAGACTTGAAAAATTATTGTTGATGATATTATTCATATTAAAACAGCTTTTTCTGTCCCACATAATGCTTCACATTAACTAAAAAAGAAGAAAGACTGAGAAAGTGACAATAAGCACAAATACAATGCTGTTAAATTGAGACTGAGAGGCCAAATCCTTCCTCAAGCCTGTTAAGTGTCCATATTTTAAAAGAAGAAGGTGATTGGGACAAGTGTTCCTTTAGGAAATTAAAGTTGTGGACAACAGCTGTGACGAGTCTGAGCTTTGTCGTGCTGAATCATTGCTGGTTGTTGCTGGTTAAGCGTTGCATCTACTGACGAGCTTAGTCAGTCATTAGCAATTGATTCCTTAGCTGGGAATCGAACCGGGCACTTTGCCATCACGGGCTTCTTAATTATTCATGAGGATGAGCTCAAAGGGCTTAAACCTGTATTTAAGGCTCTGTCCAGAGCTCCTTTAGCCCATAATGAACCTTTAAAAGTTAAAGTTGCAGTGTTGACTCATGTCACAAAGGATTATGTCCTATGAAAACACACTTCCCAGCATGGTGGAGAACACTGCCGCCGTTTCTCCTCCTTAACCTCCGCAGTGGGCAACATTTTACCAAACCTCTCATATTTAATGTTGACCCACATAGTGGAGCCGGGGCTGGGGACCACTGGACATTTGTAGACTCTCCTTCATGGCACAGTTAGGGTCAACTGATTTGGATTAGTGAGGGTAAATTAATTTAAAATTGGGTTTTTCTTCCTGGATAAACTGGCTATTTTGGCTATTTTCTCTGTCAAATGCAGGTCTGCATCCATAAAAACAATTGCAGAAGTGTTGTCTGGAGTTCAAACTGAGGCCTGTTCAGAAATTCTGGCGTCTTCGCCAAGATTTGTCAACCTTAAACGTAATCGTTGGACGGGTGGAGCTCGCTGAGCGACAGCTCTGGATTAAACTCTGCTTGAAGGGGCTCAATCCAAGACAAGAAATTTCAAAGATTAAGAGACTTTGTGCTACGAAATGACCTTGAATCCTCTTTGACCACCACAAAACTCAGCTGCTCCAGTCACGGTCCATGCAAACGTGATCTGAATCAAGTCAGAGCACACTGATATTGATAATCACAATCTTGGAATCTCTGTATCCTCCTTTTTGAAGCCTAGAATGAAGCCGATCTCGTTTCAAAGGCAAGAGCAGCACATGATGAGGTAATTGTACCTTAGCGGGAAACCTTTTTTTTTTTTCCTGCAGATTTAACCTTGATGTGCTGCTGATTCAGCAGAGCTGAACACCAGGAAGCCTTCCAGCACGACGGAATCTCGGTAAATAAAGGGTGAGTGAGAGCTCTGGGAGGACAGATGAAGAGGGAACAGAGGGATGAGAGGGAGAAACCATGATCGATGTGCTGCTTGGGGAGGATCAAACCAGTCAGAGGATGAAGAGGAGGACCCGACGTTACATGTGTTGTTCAGACCAACCTTTGGGTCATTTTCCACTCGGACCAGGAACATGGTGGATCCTTTTACCATAAAATGACTTGAATTTCTCTAATCCCACCACCCAAAGTGCACAAAACACACGCACATTTTAGAATTGCGTACGCACAGATGCGCACTTGCCTGTCTGCTGGTGCCCGTTGTCTGCGTCGTCTGGGAGCTCGAGCACTTCAGATCACCGCGGATTATTTCAGGGATTTTCCCGAAATCTCTGGCTTTCAACGTTAGGCGATTTGACTTTTTGGAGCCATAATTAATGTTTAGATTCACATAATCTCACGGTCGTGATGTAGCAGCATCCTTCAGCTTCAGATTTATGTTTTACATTTATGCACATTTATGCACATTTATGTTTTAAAAGCATCACTCACACACACACGTGGACATAAGCATGCAGCGTGGTAAATATGTGGCGTTACAGGAGCTGAGTTCACATACAAACACCCCTTGCAACACGTGCATCAGAGAGAAATTATTACATGAGCAAAAATTTTATTTTGCCTCCTTCTCGGACGGGGAAAAAGCTTTAAAAAGGCTCTTCACACACTTCCTCTTAATTCTTGAAGCAGAGACACTGAAAGTGATGGTAAAAGCCCAATTACTGGTGCATTAGCAGGGCCACGATGGGCACAGATCTGTCAAGCCAAAGACAGATGTGGGACAGGGAAGGTAATCTTCAACAGGGCAGAATGGCGTCAAATGAGGATGATTCCTGGCTTCTCCTTATTAATATTTAGATTTTTTTGTTTATGAGTGTTTTATCATTGTATTTACTTCAGTGTAATTATATATTTTAGTGGTGGTTGCAGTGTTTGTGCTGTTATTCTCCAAACCAACACAAATCAAAGACATGTTTTAATGGTGATCTGGATTACCTCCAATGTCTGATGGGATTAGAAGTGTCAGTGCTGCTTTTGTTGCCGTAGATACCAAAATTCTCTCTCCGGCGTTGCAATCCTATTCTATCTCCATCTGGATTGTCTGAATGGTGATGTTAAAGTCTTTTTTTTTTTTTTTTCAAACCTGAATGCAAGTGAGACACCCGTAAAAAGGCCCCACACACCTCACACACACACACACACACACACACTGAAAACACTCAGCAGGCCGGGGACAGGCCCACTCCTCCCATCAAGGGATCAACAGATGGCAGTAAATCCATTACTAAAAATACTTGCCAATCCTTTGGGATTACTACGCATGGCAAGTGGACACTGTGTATGCCACAAATCTGGAATTACGCACTGAAAGGCCGTCCACAGGGTGCACCCACACCTGACCCACTCTCCAGGCATGTCTGGGGGGCAAAGGTGCCTGGAACTGTGCAACTGAGCAGCAGTGCGCTTCACTGAGCTTCCTAGTTCCACCAAATAGGCTCAAAAATAGCAGGAAGGCAGGTAGTTAAATTTAGATGCTTAAAGGAGACAAAAAAAGACGAGTCAGTAAAGTCCACCTTCAAGACAACCTTTGAATTGAGTAGTGATGTCACACATTGCTGCGTCAGCAGACTCCAGGCCGCTGACCCGGATCAGGTGTCGTGTCCTGATAAACCTCCACCTTCTTCAGAAGGAAGAGAGGAAGGCGATTTGCATTTGCCGTCCAAACTCTTCAGGCCTTGCTCGGTGAAAAGAAATTCTGTATCCTTCCCATAAAGTGGACTTTGCACGACACGGTGGTATAATATTATCACCAAAATATGTGCAACTTGTGCCACTGACGGTCACAAGACCTCATTAGCCCTGAAGCAGACAAAATCTGTTTCTTATGTAACACCGATAAGCAGTTGATGACCATTTAATCATGTATATGAGCTTAAAGGTTGAGTGCAGCTGCAGCCTTTTCTCTGTTTAATCTGCGCGGGGTTAAACAAGAGATCAGCTGCGTGGATCTAATTATGATATCGTCATGCACCCGTCACATTAACCCATGTGACAGGAAACACGGTCGAAGCCAGCTGGAGCTGGATCCTTTTCTGCTTTGATTCAGAATCCAGGTTAATCATTTGGGGTTCTGCTGATGGTTCCGACATTATTTTGTTGTCCACCAATTACACAATGTTGTCAGTAAAGAGTTTCAAGTTGAATATTTCCTTCTGGGAAGATCTCGGCTGAATTGCTGCTTGAGTGCTTAGTTTGTGGTCATGTGTGGATTATGTGGACCTGTGCTCCAGCTGGGCCATGTCCAACACCACATGCTCCATCTCTGTGGTCCAGGATACACTGACAGTCTCGTATGGACGTGGACCAAAGCTTTCAGTCCCGCATTACACCATTCCAAACATCGTCCTGTTCCCTGTCGCTGTTTAATTAAAATGGTCAGCCGTGTGACAAGAGTCTAAATGGAGGACGAGTACAAAATGTGGAAGATTGTATTTTTGTCTTTGATGTAATACCTTTGCTAAAACTTTGTAGCTTCAAGAGCAACAAATTACAAAAACATCTAGCAAAAAATGCTTTCTTAAAATCCAAAAGGTTGTCCTCCAGGGCAGCACAGCTGTGGTGTTGGACCCACAGCCCCCTTTATTCTATAGAATGTTCTGGGTCCAGGTCCAGTTTACATGTTCTCACACCTGTGGGATCTTACTGATAGTCCAGGTGCCTCCTACAATCTAAAATCCTGCACTCTTAACTGGATTACTCCTAGGTGTGAGTGCGGAAGTCTGGTGTGTGTGTGTGTGTGTGTGTGTGTGTGTGTGTGTGTGTGTGTCCAGGGATGGATTGGTAACACGTCAGTTACTGCTTGGATGAACCACGGCAAAAGAATTAGCAGTGTTTAAAAGAGGATGGATGGATGGATGGATGGATGGATGGATGGATGATGGATGGATGGATGGATGGATGGATGGATGGATGATGGATGGATGGATGGATGGATGGATGGATGATGGATGGATGGATGGATGGATGGATGGATGGATGGATGGATGGATGGATGGATGGATGGATGGATGGATGGATGGATGGGAGCCAATTTAACTTAAATTACAATTTTCTTTTCTTTTCTTTTTCTTCATATGTTCCCCTCATAAAGAAGGAACTGACCATACATTGAGTGCCTTGAATAAAATGAATAGGTGCTGGGTGGGGTGGGGTGGGGGGGGGGGGTCCATCACTGTAACTCAATGCTGCCATCCGGGAGCAGGCCGATGCTATTTGTGGCACACGCGATGGCTGGCAGTGCAGGGGTATGTAATTCTCTGTGTGGATGAGCTATTGCCCGTAAGCAGAGATGACTGGAAGTAATCTTCGAGAGACAATGTAATTTCAGCAGGGACGGCGAGACCGGCGCACAGAGAGGGACATTTCAACGCTGGGGACTTTTGAGCTCCGTCTTGGCAAAAAGAAAGTCTTTCCCTGATTTCCCCTGAACTTAAATTTCTTTTGTTGTTGTTGTTGTAGCCGTTTTCCCCGACTTTTGATTTGCCCTTTTAGGATTTGCAATTTGTTCTCTATCAGCATTCCTTTAAGCCATCAACCTTATGCAACGCCCCCCCCCCCCCCACACACACACACACACACACACACCAGCCCCCTAACACCACTGAAGTTACACAAGCACTGAGAAACAGTTGGAACACCAACAAATCCAATCTAACGCAAACCCCAACTAAAAAATAAAAAGAAATTAAGGAAGAGTCTGTTTCAATTATGAAACCACTCGGAAGATTACGTAATAATCTATTGCCAAACATGCAAAATATCTGAACTATTTTCCTCTTCAGGCAAGACGCTAGACTCAAAAAGCACATTTAAATCTGTTCTATCGTTTGGCCATGCTCCTTTTTTGTTGCTGACATGACAAATTTCCATGGTTAAGTTCTACTGGATCTCTTCTTCTGCACAAGAAATTATATTGGAACTTACGAACATGCAATTGTACAGAGGCAATAAATCTGCCCCCCTCCAGATTCCAACAGACGAGCATTCAAAAACAATGCTGTCACTGCAAAGTGGTGTGGAAATATGGAAAGGTTGATCACCTCAGGACATTCAGACACTCACATAAGTAGTCAGCTTATGGGATTTGTTCTTTAAATGTGACAGGAAATGAAAACTGAATGTAAATTCAGCGTTGAGGGATCAGAGGTTGGAGTGGACAGATTGCTGATCCTATATATTTTTAGCCATATCTTTAATCTAGTGGTGTGATTTTTAGATTGAGAGGCAGAAAACAGAGACTGGCATCAAAGGCTGTTGAACACTCTGTGGACAGTCTCAAAATACTATTTTGTGAATTTTGCATCCCTCCTATTAATTAATTATTTAATAATAATTTACGTCTCCATAAACCTACATGACTGACACGAACTGCCGTTTGGTTTCTAATGACACTTTTCTGCCTTCCTAAAAACAAAAGAAAGAAAATGTAAGGTTATCATTTAAATTTTACATTTACAAACATTCCGAAAATCAGTAAGCTGTTGGAGAAAGTGAGTTAGAGATTCAACCTCGATTACAAATAAATAGTTTCATCCTTTCAAGTTTTACTGAACACAAAAACATGTCAAAATGACGATTATTTGATTAAACTTTGGTTGTTACTGACTGGAATATAGTCCTGGAGGAGTGGATTAAAAATAAAAATATACCACCATCTGGAGAGACACCTTCAGATCATTGCTATGCGATCTTGTTTTGCTGACTCATCAGTAAAATCTCAGCCACGGCAGAATCATTATGTTCAACCTTTTAGATTGCTAACATTAAAATATTCTTTTAAAAATATTTTGGAATTGCATTAAGAGCCCATCCGTCTTCGGATACACGCATCAGCCTCGTTTATTAGAGCAGTTTCCAGGATTCTGTTTCGAACAAATCAACTCTGCAAGTCAATTACAAGCATGCCTGAAAAGCTAATATGTTGATTTAACAAAGTTTGGGGATGGGACAGATAGTTTGTCATCCCTAAATCGGGTTGTCATAATGCAATCTGCAGACATAATTCACCACGCCACTGATTACTTTATTACAATCCTATTATCCACCTGCAGAGCTAAAAGTGTCCTTTTGGCTCCCACGAACGCAGTCAGAGCTGCGCCTGAATGTCGGATGGTGCCTGCGACACCTTTTATGGCGCGTTATTCGCCAGACGCTCAACTTGCTTTCACATGTGAGCAGCAAACTCCAAAAACACCGACTCTGCAATCTGCCTCACCGTGTTGTAATCAGCCCTCACGCAGCAGGACACACAAACCAACGATCGATCATGAGAAAAGGCTACAACATCTTTATTTAAAAGAGAGAGAGAGAAAAGAAAAAAATGGCTGTAATATGTGATCTCTTTCTCCATGTGTGATAGAGATAACAGACGAGGGGATGGGGCGTTGAGGGGGGTATCATCAGCCACATTATGTAAATAAGGTGCAGGAGCATGTGCCAATTAATCCGCAGTGCCGTGCGAGCTGAGACCAGGCAGCAGCTTTTTGCGCGGCAGGAGCCCAGGCCGTCGGTAGATGGCGGTAACCCAAGAAACCTGATCCAGCGGGCTCTTGGGCGCTCTGTCTCAGTTTGCAGTACTCGCACTGGAGGCAGAGAGGAGCAGAGCCGTTTGAAGGACATAAGAAAAAACCCGTATAGTGACAGGAGAGCTGACGGCGCGTCCTCCCGTGTTCAGCGCGCAGCACCTCCCGAGCAGGAGACCGACCGCTCCGCCACCGAGAGCAACGGCAACACTCACAACACCATGGAAGACAAATCCAATTCGTTTTCCAGCGGCAAGGAGGAGAAGGCTGATGGGAATAATGTTTTTCAGAGGCAAGACTCGATACAGAAAAATAACACGGGGAGCCAGAACACGAAGGAGCACAGCAACTCTGTGAGCTTCAAAGGGGAGCGGGAAGAGGCCATGGTCGGCTTTGACGATCTGGAGGGGGCTTCCAGGCAACATGGTTTTATGCAGAGGCAATTTGGGGCCATGATGCAGCCCGGAGTCAATAAGTTCTCCTTGCGTATGTTCGGCAGTCAGAAAGCCGTGGAGAAAGAGCAAGAGCGGGTTCAAACGGCCGGATACTGGATCATTCATCCATATAGCGATTTTAGGTAAGGACTGGAAAAGACACCTGCTCACCCACCCCTTCCTCACCCCTCCCGTCACCCGAGGGTCTGCAAGCTATACACTCTCACACATAACGCTCTGTCATCGGCACAGCCTGCCTGCCCCGGAGCGCGCACGCTAATCTGCCTCTGGATTCAGGCAATCAGGCGTCCGTTTACCGACAATGTACACAGTGATTGTGTGTGCGTGCGTGTGTATGTGTGCGCTTCATTGCGGCATTTCTTGTTATAATAGACAGGGGATGCATTAAGGCTCCAAAGGACCGTCCTTGGAAAAAACAGCGCTGAATGTCATGATTTGGAGAATAAAGCACCAAACCAAACGTTGTCTGGCGGTTCCACAATTGCAGGCATGTGGCCTCATTGCGACACGCCGCCCGTCTAGAGGCAACGGGACCTGGACACAACGTGACAATGCCATTGCACCATCCCGGTTGTAAACATTTCATTTGCGGGCCTGTGAGTGCACGGGGCACAGAATGCGGTAAAATAAAATCGCGCAAAAGGCAAAATTCAAGGGGAGGCATCCCCTGTTGTTTGACACAAAGGGCTAAAACATGATCTGGCCACGGAGGTGTGAATGTTTATGAAGGGGTTTAGGCACAGAGGTAATGTGATGGAATGTGCCAGCCGCGCAGAGAGCTGCAGAAGCCACAATTCACTTCCCCTGTACGTCCCTGCATCTACGTTCTTTCGCGCGTAAATCGCCACAAAGGTGACCCCCAGTTCCACCTATCATCTGGCGTCCGGCAGCGTAGCAACTGAGCCCCCCACCATCCCCTACGGCCAGTTAAAGTGTTTCCAGTTTGTCTCACATTTCGAGTACATTGCGTTCGAACCGTAAACACGCCGGATCGGATGCAGCCGCGGCTGGTTTTCCACCCGACGCGTGTTTACAGTTCACACTTGTTCACACATGTGAGCCATCTCATCCGGTCCTGCGTCTGCAGCACCAGTGTCCCCCGGTGGCTGACCGTCGTGACTCCCATTTTCACTGCGGCTCCGTGTGGCGTGCCGGGGCTCGTCAGAACTGACCGTGGTCCTGAAGGCAGGAGAGCTCGGAGTCTGCAGCACTCTGCTCCACTGCAGCTCCGCACGCCAAAATCAGAAGTGCTGCACTCACGCTGCAAAGCGCCTCCTGGGGCGCTTGAGTCTGATGTGAGATCATTTTGCTCCCCAACTTGACTGCTGGGGACAATCTCATGCAGGATGTCCTTTACTCGGCCACGCAGATGCGCCATGATGACCAATGATGGTGGCTGAGAGCAGATTAGCACGCACGCAGCAGTCAATGAGCCTGAAACACATTATCCGATAGGCACATCTTCAGAGATGAAGTGATATTTCCTTCACAAAACGGTCCTTATTCTAGTGCCTGTGCTGTCTAACACGTCACAGAGACCTTAATAATGGGAGGCGATGGTTCACATAAGCAGAACATGATTTGAATCGCACATACTTATTCAACAGAGACAAATCGGGCCGTTTGCCTCTGCTGCTGAAACTCTCTCCTTCCTCTAGTATTCCCTGTTGTTAGATTTTTAGAGCTTTCATTTCTGCTGTATTGAAGTTGCTTTTGTGGCAGTGAGACGGAGGATGATGAAGGTGGTGCAGGATGGAGAGGTTATCAAGACAGAGTACTGGTGGTAGACTTTGCTCGGAAAATCCACTTTTACTGTGACTTCACGGGTAATCTTTATGTTTTCCAGAGCCTAAAAACATATTATTATTATTACTTGCTTTTGCACAGGACTGCAAGCCTTGTTATCATACAGTGTAATTAAAAATATATAGCTCAGTGACAGGAAGGAGAAGAGAGAAACGAAAACACTGTACGATCTTTTAATGAAAAAGTCTTACGCAAGTGCACTCCGTGAGTGACACCACCATTCATGCGGGCCTTATATGGCTTCGGAGGAGTGTTTGAAACTCAATATCCAACATATTCTTTTGTACACAGTGGATGGTTAAAGATTGATGGCAGGTTAGTAAAATGCATTATTCATTGATTTTTAGAGAGGCCTCATACATGAGCTTATACTCCTCTGCATGTGCAGAGCTGAAGCTCTGATGGACTCCCGAAAGATTCTGTGATGAAGAAGACAGTTTTTGCCAGGATGGACTATTGTAAGATTACGCAATGCTAAATAATATAATCATTATTATCACAACAGGAAATGATGTAATCATCATGCAATCATCATGTCCTGATGTTATATTTCTTAATGTTTGCACGGCTAGTCAGGCATCAGTTGTGCTGAATATTGATCCCACTCTATATGTGGTAGAGCACGACCCCTCCGCTCACCCGCAGATGGGACGGCGTTGGGCCGTGCGTGGTTTCGTTTGTTGCTTGGCAGGAGAGGCCTGGCATCGATTGCCACCGAGACCTTGTTGTTGAGCTCGATTTGGATGAGGATTGCATCAATAATCATCCTCGACTGGCTGGAGTTGGCACTCTGGTCTTCATTGGAGGCGGTATCTGTATCAACTGTGAACATCTGGTCTCTGTGGAGGTTTTCTTGTTATTCTTTGGGTGTCAGGACCAGTGTAACGCTGCAGCAAAGAAGCTGCGGATAAAGCTCGCTGTCCCACACTTCACTGGTGTCGCTGCGTTTTCTGTGGTGCAACGAAGCGAGATGGTTGGCACATTCTCTGCTGCTCTTTCAAAGGGAAATTATCAGGCACACAAATACTTTAAACACTTTTCTTTAGCTTGCTTTACTTTAGAAGGTAAAAAGTCATCTTGCCACTGTGCAGGCAGTGTGGTTAACTCTGTAGATCGTCCAGTTCTGAAAGTGAAAGATAATGTTTTATTCATTAGAGAAGTGGGCGTCCTAGAGGTCATGTACATTGTAAATACCATCCATCCAAATCAAGACAGAAATAGAAAGACGTGGGCAGTCCTGTAGTGAAAAACATCCAACATTTCCATTTGTTGAAACTCGATATTTCTCAAGTAACAAATCTGCCTTTTCCTTTACAAACAGTAAATTCTTCGGCTTTAGTTTTTTTTGTTTGCTGTTTGGCACGGATTTGAGATGGATGGAGCACGTTTCAGCTTTGACACTCAAGCTCCTGTTCTCTATTTGAGTCCATGAACTTTGACTTTTCCGTGCTCCTTGTAATTATTTTGGCCTCATTTTTAAACTGCAGATGCCTCAAGCAGCCTAAAATACTCCAGCCCTGCATCCTAAAAATGCAACAGAAATCGTGCTTTACTGTCACCTTGATCACCTCTTTCCACCACCTCCCCTGAGGTATGAATAGTCCTCTTCTGTGCATCTCAAGGCAGCGCAGAGGACATAGCAACGCAGTTTCCTGCACCAGAGTCTCGTATTAAAATGAAATGTCAAAAAAATATAAAATATTTCTCCCAAATTCAGTTTCCAATTCATCCAGTGTGTGTGTGTGTGTGTGTGTGTGTGTGTGTGTGTGTGTGTGTGTGTGTATGAAGTCAATCTGCTGGCGTGTCCCTGCTTTGATGTTCCATTGAACGCTCCATACGAGCAGTTGTCCATAGGCGACCGTAACTGCTGAAGTAAAAAATAACAATGATGGGTATCACAAACCACCTGGACGACTGCTGTAAAGCTGAAATGAAGACAGTTATTGGACACATGATCCCTGGATATTTCTGAAGCTAAGGCCTTGCATTAATTAGCCACATGGGCAACGACAGTGAGGGGCAGTGAGGTTCAGCACGGACAGGCAGGCAGGCTGTTGGGCCTGCAGCCGCAGGTATCTGCAGAGTTTTTAGCTCTTTAGGTTTTCTGTAAGCATCTATTTTCATTGGCGGCTGGGCGTCCTTAACTGAGGCCCGGGACGCTTTGTGAAGAGAGCAGGGCGCTGATGAATCACCGCTGCCCCTGCTCATCAGGGACAGAGTGCAGAGACATTAACATGGCCAAGAGGGATGAGAGGATCGCAGTCCAGCAGCTCTCTGCATACAGGACTGCTCCCTGCCCAGTTGGTGACGTCCTTGACTGGCGGCTCGTTTTCAGCTGGCAGGAGCCACAAATTATTCTTCATGCAGGGAAAATGTGGAAGCTTTGTAGAGACTAGTTGTAAAATAGATGTATAGCTCTTTATGATGCGTATGATGAATCCTGCTTTAATTTGGAGCTCACCTGGAAAGGACAACATGGAAAATGTTCGTAATGTGGGAGGGTTGAGTTTGGAGCCCTTGACAGCTGTTGAGCCTCTCTGATGGGATGTTGGGTTTCCTTAATGCTACTGGTGACGATTCATTTTAACATATTGTTCACCTCTGTTATTCTATTGTCTCCATGGGCCTGTACATCTGATTTATTCTAGTAAAACCAAATCGCTAATAAAAAATTTCTAAGATTCAATTAGTGTTCTTTCAGCGTCTACTGGGCTTAGTCAGGATCTTTAATTGATTGGTTGAGATTTGTAGTTTATGGTTTTGATTGTGAGACTTTAATGCAGCGCTCTGGGATCTATCTATGCATTATTTACCTTCAACAGTGTGTCTCTCTGGACTGACTCGTGTGTGTTGTTCTGCAGGTTCTACTGGGACTTGATAATGCTCATCATGATGATGGGGAATCTAATCATCATTCCTGTGGGAATAACCTTCTTCTCAGACCAGAACACCACCACCTGGCTGGTCTTCAACGTAGCGTCGGACACCATCTTCCTGGTGGACCTGGTCATGAACTTCAGGACGGGGATCGTCAACGAGGAGAGCTCAGAGATCATCCTCGACCCCAAAGTCATCAAGATGAATTACCTGAAGAGCTGGTTTGTTGTGGACTTCCTCTCCTCCATTCCAGTGGATTATATCTTTTTAATAGTGGAGAAAGGCTTTGACTCAGAGGTATATAAAACAGCCCGGGCCCTGCGAATCGTCCGCTTCACCAAGATCCTCAGTCTTCTGCGTCTGTTGAGACTGTCCCGACTCATCAGATACATACATCAGTGGGAGGAGGTACGTAGGTGTGTTCTGTTTCAAAAAACTGAAACCAAAGGTGTGAATGTGATTGTGTTGTTGCCTGGCGGGGTCCTTTTCCCTGCAGCACAGCAACAACCTTGGGAGGTTAATTCATATGTGCACGTATAGTAGAAAATACCTGAAGCACTTCACTGATGTAAATGGCCTCCGCCCAGTAACGATTGACTGGGGTCCCAATTTCCGGGTGTCGTGTCCCGACTGTGGATCCGTGCCAATGGTTGGTCGCTTTTCATTTGCTCTGAGGAGCTTGTCTCATATGCATTTTAATGCATATGAGACAATTGAATGTCTCCATATAGGACTGGTTGCTGAACTTCTGCATGGAACTTTATTGTACACGGGCCAGTTCCCATCCATGGATCACTGAAGATGTAAGCAGCATGGAACAGCCATCTCTGTGGTAGCGTGCCAATGGGGCAAGTTTAAACTTTAAAGCATTAGCCGCGCATCGGTGGAGCCTTATTCGAGCGTTCCTTAAATATGGAGTTTAGACTCTCTGATAGTCGTGAACCATGTTCTGGGGAAAAGGGCACCATATGGGCTGCACTTGTCTGGCGTTATTATCTCGGTACAATCGCCATGTGGGAAGTTGATTATGCATTTCACATGTACGCTATGTTACTATGTAGCTTCCAGAGCAGCAGCAGGAAGACACGATGTTGTGGGCTAGGTTAGAAACGCAAATAGACAGTGCCGCAAGGTTAATGAAAATCTGCAGTGAGCATGCAGAGACGCAGGCAGCGCAGTATAGGGATGTGTCATAATGCTTGCATACAGCAGCCCCCAACTCCCAGTTTGTCCCTCTTGTGCTCGGCTTGTTCTCTTCGCCTTTATTTGTCTTTCGTGCTCATGCAAACCATCTCTCAAATCCTTCCGAACCTCATCAGAGATGGGAGGGGAAAAGGTTATATGGCGCATACATTAAACGGAATCATACCGCAGCAGTGTTGGACATGTTTAGAGGAGACGTGAGAAGAAAGATGAGGCACTCGGTGGAAAAATCCCAAGCTGTCATAACATGTTAGGTGCAGGATGCAGGATTAGCGAGGGACAAATGCAGTCTCCAGCCATCATAATGAGTTTTGGAGCAGCGAAGCATCACGGCATCAGCCTTGGGGAGGGCTCGGATCGTTATTCAGAGACTCCAGTTCCACTTTAAATCATCTTTTCCTCCTTGCATGTCCGTCATTCCTTCATCTGTTGTGTGCTCTCTGCCCCCATCTTCACTTTGTCACCATCTCTTTTCTCCATCTGTGAAGCAAAGGAGGCTGCGATGTCATCAGTGCCGGCCGGAACGAGTCGAAGGCAGATTTGTTGCATCTCTGACTTCCTTTGCTGCTCTTCTTTACTTTTAAATGCCATTAAAAAACAAAACCCAAAAGTCTGCAGCAGGCAGGCTGGTGAGGACTCTGGGGAACAGAATATTCAAGATGTTTGCTTGGACAGATTTTGCTGCCTTGGTGTTGCTACTGTTTCCTTACCTTCTTGGCTATCATATGATTAAGGTGTGAAGCGCTTAGTGTGAGGCGAACACACTGCTCACGCAAACGCTGTAATTTACATAAGCCCAAGTCAAACAGGAGCCACCGCACTGTGCAAACATCTGCTCTCTTATCTACACATCTCCGTGTTCCTGCGTGTTTTAGGCTGGTTGTGATTCCCTCAGGACAAAAAGAAAGTTAAGAATTACTCAGAGTAAAATGTAAAAAAGAGAGAGAGTGAATAAATAAATCTGATCCATAGGTCCCCACAGCAGCCCAAAAGAAATCTAGAAATCCAGTGTTTCCCACCACTGGCCTATACTGGTGCACAGAGGGATCATATTTAATGGCTGAGCTGTTAATAATTCAGAGAAATAATGAGAACACTTATGGAGGCCCTTTTTTGTTCTTTCATCTTCACAGGGTTTCATACTTTGCAAAGATATTTTTGCCCTCTGCTCTGATGACTTTCTAAGCCATGCCTCCCTCGTAGTTTCCCAATTACCCCAGTGACCTCACACCAGACAGATAGAAATCGCAGAACTTTCACTTTTACCTGCAGATGTAAGTGGAAACGCTGAAGAGATCCTGGTTTGCTGCTGTCTGTAGTGCTGGGCTAATGAGAGACGCTGATGTCAACTGAGGGCAAAGCATTTGTAATCCCCACAGCTCCCAGTGCCACATCTGGCTCATCATGGCCACCGAGTCTCTTGTCAGAGCCCAGCGCCACAGCAAAGGTGCAGGTTGGGCTAGTGGCAGTCTACCAGCCCCCAGAGGCAGCTGTAGACTCTCTGAATGCCAAGTTTGTGTGACATTAACGAATCAGCCTGGCCCAGCTTTTGTTAGCATCGATAGGCTACTCACACACACACACACACACATACACACACACACAGCTTGTATTTACATTATGTCACAAATTTGCTGAGAGCTTCAGTCAGTCACCAGAGATATATTATTTATATTTACATATTTTTCTTCAACGCCGTTGACTGCAGACATGGCTACACAGATTTTTTTTTTTATTTTTATTTAACATCATTAACAGAGCTGCCTAAAAACGAATTAATTAAAGTGCCTGTTGACAGGTAAATTGAGTGAAATCACTTTAGTCTTTAAAAGACAGAAGTTTGACCAATCAATAATAATTGTGTGTTTCTAGACCTCCTTTCTTTTTATCTTGGACAAAAAAAGCATATAGCCAATAATAAGCCATGATATCTTATGACTGACTTATTGATTGATTCATTTATTGATCAACTGCAGCTGACAGGAGAAACTCTCTTTAATTAAAAGGTCTGCAGGGATACCTCATCCCCAGCTGTCGCGAGCGAGGCTTGAGTCACAGTTCAGACGGTAAATTGATCCTAAAGAGGGAAAATGTGAGCCAGGTGACCTCAGGTATCCAGTGTAGCCGCGTCGAGCATGATGGCATCACACCGGCTAAATGTGGACCCCGCTGAAATAACTGGGGCTTATTACGTGGCCGTCTGTGGGGTTTATTTGGTCTTCAGAGATTAAAAACCATCCACAGAACAACAGCAGAGGGGAGTCGGAGGAAATTGCTAATCAGCTAAACATAAAGTGCAGAATTTCCTTTTTTGTGATCTAAAAATGTTGATCTGGTGGATCTTGAATTGTACTGTGCAGTTTATAGGAGGGTTTTTTGGTTTTAAAAATAGGGCATAACATTCATCTAATGTATACGGAAACAGATTTCAGAGACACTTTTGTGTGCTTTAGTGTCCCTCGCGCCCTGCTGCTTTTAAGATGCTCCAACTTTAATGTTTGCCTGCTCTCTTTCTTTTTCTGTTGCTAATTTTAGTGTTGAAATCACAAATTCTCAACATTGTTTTATCAGTTATAAAGATCCGATTATAAAAAAAAGCACAGACTGGAAAAGAATGAGCAGCAGTTCAGGAAAGATGGATGGATGATCAGGTCCTTGTAATTTGCCGCCTCAGCAGCAGAGATTGTGGTGTCAGAGGAGATTAGTCACATTGGGTTCACGGAGTCCCGTCGACTCCATTCACCTGCCTTGGAGGTCGGCTGAGCCAAACGTTGAGCGCTTTGAGGCCTCCACCCTCTCTCGCACGCGCGCACACGGGTTTCAGGTTTATACTTCTATCATTGTGAGGACTCTTGTGGACACAATGCCTTCCCCAGCCCCTTATTCAAATCCTGACCATCACAAATAACCAAGCTTTAACCCTTAAGGGGACATTTAAAGTTGTGAGGACCCGCTGTCCTCACTGTAAAGTCCATATTACACTTTACAGTACAGTGTAGCATGTAAAAGAACACAGACACACACACAGACACACACACTGACACAGGAGAAACAATAAAAGAGAGGAATGATGCTGCTTTCTATCTTTGTCTCAGGTTGCTCCGTCCCCTGATTGATTTTCCGTGATGCTGCTCCTCTTCCTCTCTGTAATTACTGCCTGTAAATTAAAAGAGGACAAAGCTTTTAAAATGGTGTTTTCTTTTGCGCGTTTGCAGCCCATTTGGCTGTTTATCAAAGCCATCAGATGACACCATGAACACGCAAAAGACAGAGACGCTCCGCACGAAACGGCGAACGGGGCCATGGGGCGACGGTCGAAAAGAGTGGAGCCTCGGAACCATGTTCTCACAGATGACATTTGGTTGTAGGACAGACACAGAGCAGCACTGCGACCCGCTGCCGCAGGAAAGAGCTGCGTCGAAGCAGAGCCGTCGGCTGATGACCGTGTACAACCGTTTCCTGCTATGTGACGTGATTTGATGTGACGTGTGAGCTCGCCATGCAAATGTGTCACGTCCATGTGTGCATGTGTGGGCATCTATACCCTATAGCCCTGAGGTGCCACGTAGCAGCTTGGGAGGAGAGTAAATCGTCCACAGCAATAAAGACGCAATGTTCATATTCTCTACGACCAGCGCGGGTGCACGGAGCTGGGACGCTGTATGTTGTTTGGTAAAGGTCTGGCTTCACCTGCAGGTATACTAGGGGCACTCTCGGATGCTTGGGCCTGCAGATAAACATGTCATTTATCAGGGGGAGGCAGAAATCTGCAAGTCATTCGATTAAAAAAAGAAAAAAAAGGTGTTCTCACGAAAAGAGGGGCTGTTGGCTTGTTTGCGCGAGGGTTAGTGAAGATGGACTAACGTGACGTCGTGAGTGGTATTTTGAATGCTGCAAATTTGATAAACTCAAGGGGATTCAAATACATTAATGTTAGTGCGGTGTTAACGCCCCACAGATGGCATTCGTCAACCCGAGCAGGAGAGGCAGCTCTTGGGTCTGGTGCAGCGAAGTGTTTGGCTATGGAACAGTGAATCTGCTGTTTCCTCTCCTTAACACCTGCATTTTTTATTCGCCCTGTAGTTTTTGTCCTTGCGTGTTTTACCCTCCTCAGCTGGGCAAATCTTGAATCAGCAACCACACTGGAAGGAAAGAACATCTTTAAAAAGCATTTTTTTTACAAAGTTTTGAATAAACGATGGTACTTAACAGATAAAATTACTCTTTTTCCTCCCTTTTTGCTTTATTCAGCTTGATTGACTCATCCAGTCCCATTTTGCTCTTGCCAAAAAACAACAACAAAATTCAAATAAAAAGAGAACAATGTTTTGCTGTCAATGTTTGAGTCAGTGCTCTCGTCCTCCTCATTCTACGACACAGCTCCCTGAAGATGAACATAATGTGCCCTGCTTCCTGTTCTTACTCAGCTCACTGAGGGAAGCTCTCTGTTGGCCCACGGGGTGGAAAATCCCAGGCTGAGTGTTTCTGCTCGTTCCCCATGGATCCAACCCGTTTGCTCTCGCCAAGTCGCTCGGTGCTCCTTCTGTTTTCTGTTGGTCTTGTTAACGCAGCCTAAAACATGCTAATTGCTTGACCATAACTAAATCATAAATCCCAGAACTTCCTTTAAATAGTGTCAGTGAAAGAGCTGTCATTATTATATATTATGTGTGATTGCATTGTCATTTATTACAAGATTGTATTGTTTTCTGTAATTCTTATAATTTACTAAAATGTATAAATTTGCAGTACAAATAAAAAACTGAAGAGGCTTAAGAGACATCTCTTAATAATCTGTCCTCGGATTGGCTGGTACGTCCACACTAATTAACACTAATTAACAACAACCACCTGTGTTTTCCGACATTGTCACATTAATGTGCGATCTGTAAAGAAGGCCAGTTAAAAGAAGAGCTTAGATACTTCCTGAACTTAGAGCTGCGGTGGCTTTGCAGCCGACCGCGGAGCGAGGCAGCAGACGAGCAGCTCAGTTTACAGCTAACGTGCAGACCGAAGTTTGCTGCTGGCGAAGGTCTTTGTTTCCTGGCGGGGGTGTGTCGCGCTGCGTCGCAGGTGACAGGTAACTCGGAGCAGCTGGACTCACATGCGTTCCCTCTCTGCAGTCCTCGTGATGACCTTGGTTTGACCTTGGCTTACTTTTTGTCTTTATTATTGATGTATTTTATTTTCAAATGGTTGCCAGTCACCTTTTTGGTGCAGTTAAACATCCAGCAGGACATTGTAGCTAGCACACAAAATTCTCCTGTTTCTCATGCTCACATTTAAAATATCCGCCCTTTAGCTTTATTACATGATAATCTGATTTATTGCTTATTTACACTTGTAGAATACTAAATAAAAGAAGCAGAATTAGACGTGACGAGGGTAAATAGTTCCTAATTCAGTTGTGTATGCAGGATGTCAAAACCCCCCCACAGAGAGCTTCTATATGCTGCATCAATGATCAACAGAAGGTTATTTGTGACATTTGAAGGGTCCCCATCCACTAAGAATAACTCAGTAATGCCTTTTTTTGTCTTCCTGTCACTGTCAGTGCGTCTCATCCTCCGTCCTGTTATTTACGGTAAATTGCAAAGAGGCAAGCCTGGAGAGTAAAGACAGAGAACCAGGCAGCGATACTGCGAGGCAAAGGTAAAGGTTAAGCTAAAGAGTGATCTGTTTAGACAAGCAGCCAAATCACATTTAATAAACAGCGTTGTTTTCATTGGAAGAGGCTAAGTTAGAGGAGCGATGGAAACCCTCCGTTTGGAGGCAGTTTGTGCAGCCTCAGCAGCCGCACCAGCCTGCAAAAGTGTCCGTTTCCTCAAACTTCTGCTGCATAGCTCTGCATCGACCCTTGCGTGCGCTGCTCAGTAAGCAGGTACATGACAGCTATCGTCTGAGAAGGAGGGTTGCAGTGATAAGTGCCGAGATTAGGCTAAACTCGGTTATTTATGGCCGCTGCTGGTGGTTGCCGTGTGTATTCTTGGAGGTATGTGGGGAGGGGGTTCACAGTAGGGAGAGCAAATGTGCCGGTGATCCCTGGAAGTCACCACTTCACTGCGGGATTCTCTCTGGGCTGCATGATCACTTATTACAGTGAGGTAATGCCACTCAGAGCAGATATCCTGTAATGATGTCTTGTGCAAAATAATTAATTAGTAACTGGTGAAGCATTTAGAGTCCTGTGACTTTCTTTCCCCAGAGTTAATATCCTTAATGGCAGATGTATTCTATGAAGCAGCACTCCCTCCATCTGTCACCGCGACAGCTGGGCTCATCTGTTCCTTCTAAACTCTCCGTACTTTTCCAAAGGCGGTCATTTATAAGCTTATAGTTTTGCAGAAGGACAATGGGCTGCGGTGGCACTATGCGACTGCAGAGCAGATTAGATTAGGCAGCATATCAAGTGCAGTTACTCATGTTGCTATAGCTAACACTGAGAGGTATGTTAGACTAGATAATGTCTTGTTGCACCACTGTGTTATATCACCGACGATAACATCGCGTGGCTCCGGCGTGCTGCGTCTGTATTCGTACACTGCCGCCTCTTTTATATGAAACTGTGCTTTGTCTTTGCTCGGATTGAAACAATAGAGAGGACACCTCCGTCCTCACACTAGGCCGTTGACGGGAGGGTCTGTTATGCTGATGTTTACATGAGCGCAGCAGGTCACCCTGCGCAATCCACTCAAATCCCTCCACCCCCCGCTCTCACACGGCCACTAATCTCCCCTGACTACCTCCTTAGCACAACTTACACTTCCTTACATTCATCCCCCCCGGTCGCTTACAGGAAGTGTACTGTGCTTCTTGAGAAGTGACCAAATCCTCTGCAGTATACACAATATTGGCTTCATTATGATGAAATCATCTGTGCAAATACCTCCACTGAACAATGTTTATGGTTCTTTGTGTGTATGCTAGCAGGATTGTCAGCGATACCGAAGCTTCACTGTAGCGAAAGCTCTGTGGAGTGTTTCCCTACTTGTCCAGACAGTCATTCCATGTTTTATTAAAGGAGCCATTTTTAGGTCCTTTAGCAGTCCTGAAATACTGACACTGTGACCCTGGTGAAAGCACAAGGAAAAAAGGTTCATTTAATATTCAAGGAGGAGCCAAATTGACTTTGGGAATATAGTCATACTGCAGCATTGCTGTAAGGGCCAGCTTATAATCACATCCAATTGTACGCTTTTAATAAAATCTGCTTCATACTGACAATCTTTCATCTCAGAGTCTATAGAATTGAAAATCCTCCTACAGGAGGTTGCTCTCCGATGTAACGAAGTCTTCAACAAAAACAGACTCCACAGAATGGAAACCAGCTGGGGATGAAATTCAAGGCACAATTTAATATTGAATTGGAGATTATTTTCATTTCAAACCTAAGGAAAACAAACTATACTCCCTTGTGTTGTGGTCTCGGTGGGGTGTTCCACCCCTTCTCCCCTTTTCTGCTTCCTCCTGTCTCACTCTTCATTACCGGCGGACTGATTTATTTCCTGGAATGATGCTGTCAAACTGTCATCCTGAAGCCGACTTGCATAACCAGACGGTCGGGGGGGGGGGGGGGGGTGGGAGTGGGGTGGAGGGGACGGTTCATGCGGGATAACAGTTGTTTTTGAGACTTTCTGACGTGGCTTTTGGACAGCATGTCCACATGCGTCGTGCTTATCTGTCTACCCGGCGCCTCTCTCGTCACACTGATGACCGATCGCGTTGCTTGTTTTTGTAGCAGATGTGACTCGTGTTCTGCTGCCGTGTTGGTATTTGGTAACGCCTCTCAGGTTACAGGTACAAATCAATAGAACATCCGTCCTCTTCGTCCATAAATGTACTGCCCTGATGCGTTTGGGCCGTTTCTGGCCTGCAGTCGTCCTTTAAAATATATTATTTTGGGAATATGCATAATTACCTGGATGAATTTATCTCAAAATAACATCTATGCCGCCAAATAATGCACAGGAAACGTGCCAGGATATATAAGTCCTTGAAATGCATTTTAAATTACAGCTAAGTCTTCTAGCCATGACGCAGCCACACACATCCATGCAGAAAACAGCAGAAATGTGACCCCTGTTGCTTCTGCCCCAGAGGATGCTGCTTCTGCCAGTGCTGCTCCGAACGTCGAGCACAGATTTAGGCGGAACAGCGGCGTTAAGGTTATCGCGCTCACACGACCAAAATAGACGCAGAGCGGGTGAGACAGCGGACGGCGCAGCTACGCTCGCAGTGCAGCGTGATGCGAGACCGCAGAAGAGCGGGAGAATTCTGCTGACGGACACAGACACGACAGAAAACGGAGCCGAAGAGGTGCGACAGGAAGGACCCAAGGCAGAATAGTCTTTCTTTTAACTGGGCAGCGACGTCTAACCGCAGGTTGACGCTCCCGCGGTCAAATGAAGTAGATTGATTGATGGTTAGCGCTAATGAATAGCGCTAATGAACAGTGCAAAACCCACACCTGCGGTCTGCCCTTGTGCACATTACTGTGGATTTGCTCTTAATGTTTCTCAGGCAGCACTTATTTAATGGAAGGTAGCTGAGTATCTTTTTTTTGGTCATGTTTATTTATCTAAGGACTCTGAACATGCATTAAATCCACTCTAGGATGTTTATATAGATGTCCAGCTGCCCCTTTGAAAAGCTGCTTGTAAGGATTTAATGTTCTTTCCCCCCAATCGTTTTGTTAGATTTCAGCTTAAATTAACCAAAGCAGCAATCATCACCTCCTATTTTATCGTCACCACCCCCTCGCTAATAGATCACTGTGCTTTTACTGCTAGTGTGGAGATCCCATTGATCACTACCTGGATTTTAATTACGTTTCTGGCTCCAAATTACTGTGGGGTCTCATTACCTAAATGTACTGCTGGGAACTGAGGACCCAGAGCTTTTAAGGCAGATAAACAATCTGTAACATGGCCCGGAGAGAACGATGCTGAAGTCTTGCTCCAGCGTGTACAGAATTATCAGTCTTCCTCTTTATTGTAGGCAGATTGACTGACTGATCACCTTTCTGGGAAGAATCGCCGACACCCTGCTGACTGTTTATTGTAGCAACACTAATAAGTGGAGGTTCCTAAATTCCATTGAAAACTACTTATTCAGCCTCCTGGCTTTACTAATGCGGGAGTCGCCCAGTTTTTATTTTAATTCATATAAAATTAGGGGGAGGAAAAAAAAACATGACATTTGGTGAATTGCACTGAATTCCCTTCACGCGATTTTGTGTTTAACTGTAATTTAGTGATTAAGCAGAACCGAGGGAGATCCAAAAAGGAGATTTACAAGACGATGTTAAGCGGGAGAATTCAGATTTTCCTGGAAACATTTTGTCATCCTTCAATGCAATAGCCAGTGGTGGATTTAATCCCCTCAAATTAGTCCCCCGCTAATCCTCCCTAACCTCAAACGGAGGTCACTCCTGTCCGATTTGAAGATGCATGAATGAAGGTTTGTAAATGCATATTTAAAGCCCGGTGATGAGTCAGGTGGGCCCATTTTCTCTATTGTCATTAAACACATACTTAAATTAGCCTGGTAATTCTTATTATTGTCATTTTTTTCTAAATCAGGGAACATTTCTCCCTAAATTTCAAGCCTCTGTCACAACCATTGCTACAAATGCTGCATGTAAACACTCTTGAAGGGATGGGCACGTGCCAAACATGAATAAGCGTCGTGCTGCCTGGCCAAACACCAGCGTGTGACCTTACGGCACTATCACTTCACATCTTGGCTCTTTGTCTTGACTGTATTAGAGGATTATGCTGATCTATGCCCCTGTCCCAGTCAATTTTAAGCTCCGTGCGTTTAAATCTAAGCCCATATTTGTGTCAATGCCAGCTGAGGGTGTGGCGGGCGCGTCGGGCTCTCCGTCACTGCCACCTATTTCCTGTTGTTCCGCCGCAGACGAGAACACCGTCACCCAGTGGTGCTTCAGGCAGGAACAACATCAGTGTCCTCTGGAGTACAGGTCAGACGGGGCTAACTAGATCAACAAAAAGAAGCAAAGCTTTTAACGAGGAGGCACAGACAGTGCTGGCAACGCACCCAATCAGGAAGCCCGACTCCTCCTGGGCCGCAACTCAAAGTCTGTAAGGCATTAAATGCTGGGGTTCTGCAATTAGTGGATCTGGTTTGACCTCCTCCCCCCACCCCTCCTCCCTGTCACTTCTGTGACAAAGTCTTTTGATTAAGTCATTTTTTCCATTCCTTACTTCAGACCCCTAAAGCCTTGCGTGGGACCCTTTCTCCACACAAAACAAGAAAAATATCCCGACTGAGGCCATTTTTTGTGCTATTAGAGTGAGGAGGATGTATAATGTTTCCAGTAAAATCCAGCACTTTAAAGGTTATCCTGTATAATCCAGTGACCCGACTGGTGAACTACACCGGGAGCCTTTTAATATTAAGAACTTTATTAGCCCCCTACCTCATGGCTGTCTGCTCCCTCTAGCTGTTTTTTACAATTTAGTGCCCTTGAATTAGAAACCCAAACAGACCCAACATTGTGGTAATGAGCTCCTACAGTGTTCTCCTCCTCACTGGGAGCGAATCGGTGTGACCCAAAGGTCAACAAAGCTTTCCAGCAAAGTCAAATGTTCCCTGTAAATGTATAATAATTGAAACCTTCTTGCAAAATTCAAAATGGCCCACTTGACTTCTGAGAAAGTGCACTTGAAGTCTCCTTTGTGTGTGTATTTCTTTCTTTCTCACTCATACTTAAAAGGGAAAAGTGCCGCCAAGCAAATTTGTTCTTTTCCACTTTCTGCCTGCTGTGAATCATTTGTAATTTAAAGAGAGGCCAGAGTGCGACTTCCTATTTTGCGGTTGCAGGACCAACAATGGGTAGCGTTATTAGCTGCTTTTTCCCTGCGTCGTACTTTCCCACTTCTCTTCCCCCCTCTTTAATATATCGTGTCAGCTGTTGTCTTGGATTTTGTCATCCAGCCATCCACAGCGAAAGAGCATTCCGCTAAATTAGGAGTTAAGATACAGTTGGTGAAGAGGAGATACTGGGTGCAGGGAGACAGCCGTCCTGTAAGGTAGCGGCTAATTTTAGCTTGTCAGGGCAGCACACGGTATCTCCCTGTGGATGAGCTGAACCATAGAGGGATCTGAGCCTCAGCCAAAGCCTCTTGTTCTCTCATCTGTCCTCTGTGCAGATGCTGTGCTTTGTGTGGAAAGGTTATGGCAGAGTCACATTAGGACCAGTGTGGCCAGATGTGGATTCAAAGAGCTCCGCACGCACGCGAGGTTTAGACAGGGCTTATAAAAATGAAGGGGGGGGGGCTGGTGCAGAATTACTGCGGGCTTGCAGGGAAACAAAGGGAGCTTTTAGGCTCTTTTTCTTGTCTTTTCTGTAGTGCAGTCTAATAGAACAAAGACAAAGATAAAAGGATTGCATGAAAGCACAGGGGAAATGGGACTTTTAGGCCAGGACCCAGGCACCTCCATGGTTTTGTCTTTCCTTGTGTCTTCTATCTGTTTACGCCCCAATTATCTTGATTGCTCCTACCTGGTTTGCCTCACCTGTGCCTTGTTTTCGTGCCCCTCCCCGGTGAATTGAATCTGCGCTCTCACCGCCTCCTTTGTCAGTTGTCTACATTGGTGTCAGCTGTTTAACACTTGCATTCGGGACGTAAGTCTCTAAGTTGCTTCCAACTTTTCCAGTGTTGATTTTATCTCAGCTCTCTAGTGTTAAGATTAAGATTAAGATATCTCATCTTCTAAACATTGTTGCCATTTTGGTAAAATCAATCACTTTACTGCTCATTAGGTCCAGTGGGTTTCCAGATTCTGGCTGTTTAAACAATAACACTACATCTATTTTAGTCTCATTAATTAAAAGGTTTTGCAGCCTTTAAAAGAGAAATTGCTTAAACTGTCGTTTAAATCTGTGTCTGTGAAATGTCATGTGCAGGAAATTAGTTACAGAATATCAGGCAGCTTAAAAATAGATCAAAATTACCTGCAAACGCTTTAATTGGCAAATGAGGCAGGTTTATTATGCAAGATGTGGCAATCTGCAGCCACCATATTTTTCCCACATTTAGTTTTTGTAGAATAAAACTCGAGTTTGAGAGTGAGGACCTATTTTGGAATAACCAACCTGGAAAGAATTAATGGGTTTCTCATGCTAATGAGACGCTCTGAATTAGTGCCACAGCCAACCGGGCGTGAGGCAATTCTCCTTGCCCAGATTCCGTGTAAATGAAACCGCTTTGCATCGCAGACATGCTTACTCACCCCGCGGATGACTTTCTATTCCCAAACTTCCTGCTCTGATTAAATAGCCGCACCTGCAGTCGCTGCTGCTCCTGGCATTTAAACACATTTTGCATGGCTGATTATTCCAAAGTCCCGCCATCGTCCTGTGTTTCAGTCTGTCTCTGTCCTCAGCTGTCCTACTTATAAGTGACTGAATTTGAATGAATATCTTTTTTCTCAAACTGTATGTCCAATAATAAGACTCTGTGTATATCTCATCTTTGAACTGAGCACTAACCAATGCGTCTTCCTCCATTTTTCCTCAGATTTTCCATATGACCTATGACCTGGCCAGCGCAGTGGTACGAATATTTAATTTGATAGGGATGATGCTGCTCCTGTGTCACTGGGATGGCTGTCTCCAGTATCTGGTGCCTCTCCTCCAAGACTTCCCCCCTGACTGCTGGGTGTCCCTAAACGGCATGGTTGTGAGTATCACGCATTCTTCTCTTTTGTGTGTTATTTTACCACCATAACGATGAAAAGTGAGTGACATGATGGAAAAGCGGACCTGAGGAAAATGCAGGAACAATAATTGGAAAACCCTCGAAGTGGCTTCAGACACGTCCACAGATGTGTTGAATCCTAAACCAGTGTGATGCCGAGTTTGTTGTTTATTGTGTTACTGGCAGGATTTTGTTGGTCCGCCCAAATATGTGCAGGATTGTAATGCTAACACCACATCACATGACATCCAAGACCAGCTTTGAGAGGCAGGTGCAGGCTGCTCATTATGGAGGATACAGTTAGTTCAAGAGCGATCCGTCGGAACGGCCTCTTAATGCAAGGAGTTCTTGGTGGTCTGAGCAATAACATCATGCCATACTTTTGTATACATCAAGTGATTTAAGCCCTGTTAACAATATTTAATTGTTAATTGTTAAAATCGGTGGGTTGGTTTAGTCCTCCCCCACTTTACTATACAGCACTTTCTTAATGGAAATGAAATTGTTAAAGCCTGCTTTCCCTTCAGGCGCCACGATCTATTCCTCCGATTGTTACAGCCTCTTCCTTTATTCTTCTGTCTTTCTTAACCAAATGCGGAGGTCAAACAGACTGCGGCTGCTCATCTTTGAGCAATGCGAGGGAGCTGGAAAAGTGTGTATGTGTCTCCTGGGCGACACTGATTGTAAATGCTCGCCTCAGGAGTGGGGGGGCAATATTATGCCTCTTGATCTCCGACAAACATTTCTGCGCTCGGCATGCACGCTGACTGCTCCGAGGCATCCGGCTGGAGGTGCAAATGTCAGCCTCTCTCAACATCACAGCTCTGCATCCCGCTCATATTTATACTTGGAGGCGACGAGATGCCCACGCCAGCCCAGTGCCAAATACCATGTGCTATTTGCCCAAACAGGCATAATAGTTGGCACCAAAAGTATTTGCAGTAATACAGTGTCACTGTCAAAATGTTCCCCTCGTTAACACTCATGCACGCCGCGAGTCGATCATCAATTCATTTGACAGAGCATCTATGGCTTTATAAACTGGCAATATTTGTTTTGACCATATATTTTTTGAGGAACATCAATACATATGTGGTTGTATTAAGTGCATAACTGGTGCAGACATTTGTCACCAAAATTCTGTCTTTGTGTTTGGGAGTCAGTGATTGTGATATGGCGGAATGAGCGATTCGTGGGGGCTCTTCCCTGTGGAAGTTGAGGCCTGGGCGCTGACTTTGGAGGCAAATCCAAAGTGAAAGGTGCTGCCCACATGTGCCGTCCCTCGCTCACGCCATCACAAACTATTTATTGACTTTCTGAAGATCTTTCAAAGAAGAAAACAGCTCCCCTCTTTACTGCATGTGGGAGTGAGTACTGGAGTGAGTGAAAGAAGCCTTTAGCCTCATGCATTTGGAGCTTTTGGTCTTTTTGAAAGAGTCTAAAGAGGACTGCAGATAGTCCTGAGTGCTGCTGTTCAGAGCGTAGGACTCTTATCATGTCGACTAATGGTCTGCAAGTAGATTCTTACTCTTTTGAGGATGCATTTACCTAATCTCTAAACAAGATAATGCTGCTGTCACTGAGTCAACATGGTCAATGGGGTCGTATGTTCTGTATCTATGGTGTACAGAAATGCATTTAGGAGCATATACATTACACCCCACATGTCTGGCTGATGTAAATGAGGACTGTAGGTAGAGAAAAACATGCTTTCAATCATCCCTTCTCAGCCTTGGACTCCATTCCAGGCCTTTTTAAATTCCTGGACCACCCGACAGTTGCACATCTCTTTCATCCCCAATCTGAATGAGTCACTTCCCACAGCCGAGCTCAGTCTGGACTTTATGAATTAATCACATTTTCATTCCACTCTTCTGGAAAAAGGCCTCTACGCGAGGACACGTCAGCTCCCAACGGAAACGCTGCTTTTGCCCCAATTTGAACTGCCTGTTTCGACGTCAAAACGCACTCAAAATGCATCTTAAGGTCGGCGTCCCATTGTCTACGTGACAAATAAAATATCTCTGGTTGCTTACATGTGGCAAAATATGCTGAAACAGAACTGCGGACTTTAGCACATAAACAAAAGATTTCTGCAGCAGGTATTACAGAAGCACAGTCCTCGTGCACGTGCTCTTTCCCGTCCAACCATCATTTCTGCTCCCTGCTTATTTGCTCAAAGTAGGCACCGTCTGTGCGCTCATAGGGAGAACAGCTTGTAGTTGGGTTACGTAATAGAAAAATGAATATTGTGCCGCACAGTTTTTGCCATGAATGGAACAGCTTGCCGGGGCTCAGAGAGTTATGCGATTAAGTAATTAAAAGCATCAGTTGATGCGCATGGTTTGGTCATTGGTTTAGCAAATGCAGACGATAAAGGCAAAAGGGGTAGGACACCTGGATAAGAAAAACACTGTTAAAACCATGATGGCTTTGCTAAAAAAAAAGAAATAAGTGAGTTTGTGATTGTTATTGTTATCTCTTCACTCTTCTGTGAATACACTTAAGTTATGGAAAGATGAATATTCAGTGTCTGAGGTCATTTGTTTTTGCAGCATCCAAAGCAAAGCCTGGAGAAAATGAATACATTTGCTTCGTCAGCTACAAATATTATTATATAATTGTGAGCAGAAGCTGCGTGAGTGAGTTGTTCTGCTCCAATGATGAACGACATGAAAGAGTTGAATCAGATCTCAAATCGACAGGGATAAATGTGCATGTTTGTGTCCTGATTTTTAATTTAAATAGTCCTAAATGTCTAAAATTGGCTGCCAAAATCATAACAGGACACACTCCCGCTGCTCTGACTCTGCTGGAACAATAGGGAGAGTAGAAAGCAGCAATAATAAAGCTGAGATTATAACCTGTTTTTTCTCCTTATTCCAATTATTTTTAGTACAATAAGTTAAAACCACATTTTATACATCTCAGATGAACTTCCAGAAATCATCATTATTTTTTTATTCTTGGAATGTGGAACCATCCATCTGCCGGTGGAAAAGAACCAGATGAACTCTGGTTTGTGGCAGCTTCATCTTTCTTCATTAGCGATTCTGTTTTATGTTTGAAAGGTGTTCGGCGCTTTGACAGCATCTCTCATTCTCAGGCAGCAGCTTGTTTTCCACTCAGATCGGACACGTGCTGCACGGCTCTGATTGGGAACGTAGTCCACAAATGTAGCTTTGATGTATGTTGGACCCTACTTTAGGTTGTGTTACGGACATAATCTTCATCTGATGAACTCTTTCCAAGCTGTTACTTAACTTCTGAAGGAAATGGTGCATTTGTAGCGCCTCCAAGTGTTGGTGATATTAATTCTATGGTCATTTGCTCTGAAGATGTGTGCAGCTCCGTATTTGGGCTCACTCTCCTCTGACACGATGGGCACGCGGGCCCAGTCCTTTCATCACTGTGACAAATTCTCAATGCTTTCAGAGGACTACCGCCTCAGTAAATAATGCAACTTGGGGTAGGGTTCGTCTCTCCAGAGCACTTTCCAGCATGTTAGCGAATGGTGAAAAGAACCAGACAAGGTATGTTTAAAAGGCTGGGTGAGGAAAGAGAGATGGGCACCAGTTCAACCACTCAGGGCAATAAAGAGTATGTTAGCAGGATGTGTGGAAGAAAGCCTGTCCTCTTGCCTTTCAGTATGTTCCCCCTCACCCCCTTATTTGTGTCCCTTCAGAATGTCTCCTGGGGCAAGCAGTACTCTTACGCCCTCTTCAAAGCCATGAGCCACATGCTTTGCATCGGGTACGGCGCCCGGGCGCCCGTCAGCATGTCTGACCTGTGGATCACCATGCTGAGTATGATTGTGGGCGCCACGTGCTACGCCATGTTTGTGGGCCACGCCACTGCTCTGATCCAATCACTGGACTCCTCACGAAGGCAATACCAAGAAAAGGTGAGTCATTTAAATTAGTGCACGGGTGCTCTTCCATTATTCTTTTTCCCCTGACTAAAAAGGTCCTTTTTTTTTTTTAACTAATCCTGACCAAATGTTAAGTTTTTAATGGATCACAATATCTGGGGTTTACTAGGAAAGATTATTTCCCCCAGGCAGATCCTGCAAGGTCAAAGGGTGTGAACAGGTCTGTGAAAGGGCCGGTCACCTCTTTATCTGTACTCCAGTAAAAACCTTTTGCTCTCTTTGTCTTCATACCTCTTCCATCACTTTATTATTTACTTATTTCCTTCATAAATTGGATTATCCCGCATTTTAACCAAACTACCATCTGTGAGCCCACTCAGGGGCTCCAGGCAGCCACGACCGATGCACTTTGTGGGGAAAGACAAGAGCCTGAGTTTAGCTTCCTGCCGCTTCAGATGAAGAATTTGATTATAACCATGTGGGCTATATCTTGTGTATCTATTTGTGAATTATTTCCTAACAGACCCCTCGATGTCTCACCTAAAATGACAAAAACAACAAACAGCAGGTCTAAAAAAAAATGCGCAGCCTTAAAATTCAAATTAGCTGTTCTGTTTCAGAATTATGGAATAAATGCACCTGCCTCCATTTTGCTGCAGCTCTGCAGCAAATGAAAGGATGATAATAAATATCTGTCGCTACTGCAGACGCCCACGTAAATCTAGGTATATAAAGAGCACATCAATTATCCTGCCAGAGGTTGCTGCCATATTTCTTTTTAAAAATACCTGCAGAGTCACCTTGACTGTGACTGTAATGGAAGATGCTAAAATATCAGTTCATTAACTTGCACCTTGCTTGTAAAAGCATTTAGCTGTTATCTTTGTAAAATAATGACCCGACCTTGGTGCTGCCTTCACGGCCAGTGCCAGATAGTGCAATAAGCTGTCTGTCCTTTATTGTATGATATTGTTTTAAGCACAGCAATGATGTCTGTGCCTTTGCAGATATGAATATTCTATTAGGATTGTAGAAACTGCCCCACATTTCTGGTTGCATTTTTAAAAGTGATGGAGTGTTTTTTTTTCTGTTGAAAAAAAGCATCAAGTAAAGATAAATTAAATCATGGGGGAAAAAATAGAAGAGATCTAAGTAAGAATAGGAAGATCACATCGAGGGGAAAAAAGGATAAATGTGACATCCATGCCAAACTAGGAAAGTGTCCGAGAACTTCCTCGTTTAAATCAGTACAGTGGCACAAGATTGCATCATTAACCTTTAAAAGTACTGACAAAAATCACAGTTTCATCAATTGAAATGTAAATAAATGTGCGTTATTTTGTAATTCCTTTGCCATGGTTGTCAAATTCAACAGGACGTGATGTTATGATTGATCCACTAATGAATTGATTAGGTGTCAGAGCACCTTCATCCAAAAACTAATGACGCAGTCTCCCTGCGGCCAACTAAATCAGCCGTTCATTGCTTGAATTAGTGACAAGTGTCTTGCTCAGGCTGTGACGTACATCTGCTTGCCGGCAAATCTGCTTAATCTACATTTAAACATCCCCGCAGGCATCAAACTGACAGATTTGAGGCTGCAAATGCCGCACTGATGGTAACAACCCCTCGAGTGATTAACCAGATTCAGCTAGGCTTGATTTGCTGCATGGCTGTACGCCTCAGCAGCACAGGTTGATGAGCAGCAGGGACGGGTTCAGGGGGCTCAGCCTCTAGTCTTTACATCTATCAGCGCCACAGCCTGCGGGTGCGCCCCAGACATGGAGCGAGAGACGGATGTGGGGACGTGTTTAGGTTAGCTAAGGACGGAGCATGTGACACAAGGCGAGAGAGGCACTGATTTCTCATTGCGGAACACTTTTGACAAGTTGACAAACATGAGAAATGTTAAAAATAATCCCTCCAGAGATGTGATGCACATTATTATCACATGTTTCCGTAGTCTGTTCCACCCAGTTTATAGTGCGAACCCTCCGCAGAGAAGCCGGTAAAGCTGGCTACATCACATCAGATCATAGCACTGGTGTCCAGTGGACATGTGCGTCCTGCATGCGTGAGATAATCCGAACTGTTACCTTGGGCTGACACGGCCCCAGGCCTGTACTCGTCCCTGCATCCTTGCACCACCTGCCTCCCTCTACACACAGGCAGAACCAGGACGAGGTCGAGGCTGTCCTCGGCAGTCTCTTTGTTGAAGATTCTGTTTGCATTAATGCAGAAATCAGTTGACGGGAATCTGCTTCTTCTTCCAGTACAAACAAGTGGAGCAATACATGTCCTTCCATAAGCTTCCAGCAGACATGCGGCAGAAAATCCACGACTACTACGAGCACCGTTACCAAGGCAAAATCTTTGACGAGGACAATATCCTGAGTGAACTCAACGACCCACTCAAAGAGGTACGCTCTCATCTCTGTTAAGACCCCACACTGACACTGGTTTCTCCCACTGGGGCTGCTTTTAGAGTCTCCATTTGATGGGTGTTTTTTTTTTGTAGTTTTATTTTTGGAAGAGAGAAATCACAAACATTTCAGTTATAAAACTGGTATTGGATGAGTAAACTGTCACAGCCATTGTTGTTGGGTTGTTTTTTTAAATCTTTGGAACATGAATGAAATTGAGGAAAAGGAGGAGAGGAGCAGATCTTCTTTTAGTTTTTTTCGAGAAGGCAGTGACGGAAAGTGAAATGCCAACACCTGTCATCTCCTTTTAGGATGCAAGGAGAAAAAACACAGCAAAACAGATTCTCCTCAATGTCCCGGATGAACCCACACCTAGATCTTGTTATGACTTTAAATGTTTGTCCTGCCTGTCTGCTCAACGCGTGCATGTCCAAAAAAACCGAGTGGAACAATTCTTTTATTTTATTCATGCAGCGATGTAATGAGAGGCAATAACGGAGTCGGGGGCCAGCCTTTAGGTACTTGGCTGACCCTCTGTGTCAGCAGATTACACGGATAATTATGCAGGTAAAAGAGGGAGGAAGGAAATAAAAAAGCAAAGCAAGCATGTGAGTCGCGACCATATCTCATGTAGCCCCATTAAGTCACCTTGCGGTGTCGTGCGTTGCACCAGCTCACACGCTCGCGGGGAGGTGGAGGGGATTTAAAGTGGCGACGCGTTATGCCTAAAATCCTGCAGGCTTATTTCCCACTGCAGAGCAAGCAAAGTCGGAACAGAGACGCCGATGCCCGTGGGAGCGGTGGCTGAAAACAAAGTGTCTCCAGACTAAAACGGGACACGAGGGTTACTGTAGCTTACTCTGCCAATTCGCAGGATAATTTCTCATGTACCATGTGGGCGTGGACGGCCGTCCTCATGCACGAGAGGCAAGGAGCAGATCCTACAGCTGGGCATCTTTGGACACTGACAGTTAAAACGTGGACCAGAAACGTGGGTGGAAAATGCTGCCTCCTATCTAGATTTGCCTTCCCAGCATTTTATTTTTAAACTCTGCAGAGCTGATTCGTCCCTTTTTTGCCAGTTTAGTGCTCAGAAATCAATTAATGCAACTTTCGGTTGGACCGATTCCACGTAGCAGCGCTGATGCTAAAACGGGGCCCAGTGTAATGTTGAGGTGTGCTGACTTAAAGGTCAATCTGGGATCAGAATCAGCTCTAGTGTGCAGCATTCAGGCTCACTTTGGGCCGCAGTAACGCCATGAAATCAGCCCGAGTGTACTTCAGATGATTCTGCCTCCCCGTTTATCAGTCAGTCTAAAAGTGTGTCAGATGCAGGGTGCCTTGTCAAACTATCTGGGGGTGATAAATCTCAAACCTCTCTGAGTTTTGGTGCAAGGAGGAGAAAGAGTGATTGAGGCTGATTAGATGGCCCATCAGGGACTTTTTTTCGTAACAGAAGATGGCTCGATGGATGATCATTACAGGGTTTTTTCTGCTGGTTTAATTTACTTCGGCGCACAATGGAAATGAATGCGTAGCGTCATTAAACTTGGCTGTTGGTGCGATCTATCACAGTGTTGCTGCCCTGTGGGCGCAGACCACTTCAGAACTTCTCCTTGGTGTTGCATTCAAGGACAGTCCACCGTCTGATAATTGATTCCTAGCTTCCAAATGACATTTACTTGCTAAGCTCTGGTATTAGAACGTCTGGTCAAATAAGAATGAAATAAAGAACAGGCTCTCGTTACCAGGCTGGGGCAGGCGTATGTGTCAAATCTTATATTAATACACCAGCAAGAGGAATTTGTTTCCTATTCCCTTCCACTCTTTCCCTTCCATTTCCTGCCATGTCACGGATCTTTAAATAGCCATAGCCAAACATTGTCTCCCCAAGAGGATAGCTGGTCAGCCATGAAAATTGCTTCCTTTCTAATTCATTCATTTTGGCATGTGATTGAGGTCAGAGCCGCCCGGCACAACCCGACACCAACATCTGACGCCGGTCTAACGTCTCTGTGCGTCAGCCTCATTGGACACGCGTCCCAGAGATTGGTTATCTCTCCATTAATGTCCCGTTGTCAGTGGAGGAGAGTTATCCCTTGTGAGTCAACAGCGCGCTGTCATGGATGCCAAGTGCCCGAGCTTTTCCGTCTGCACAGCAACACAGATGCGCGGATGAACGGAGAACAAGCTCCTAATCTCCTGTCGGGTCTGAGGGGACAGGATGAGACCAGAAAGATGGCCCACAGCTGGAACCAGAGGGCAAACTCATCAGGACCTTTCTGGTTTGCCAAAAAGTTTCCTCTCAAGAGTGATGGGAAGTGCTTTAGAAGCATTAGGATAAAGCAGCTCCATGCATCCAAATCATTTATTGCGGTGGCTCAAAGCTGCGTCGGTGTGTTGGTCGTTGGTGTTTTTGTGTTCGGGCTCATTTGTTTCTTTATCCCAATGATAAAACCTTCTCTCCATCATCATCCAACAGGAAATCGTCAACTTCAACTGTCGCAAGCTGGTGGCCACCATGCCTTTGTTCGCAAACGCAGACCCGAACTTCGTGACGGGGATGCTCAGCAAGCTGAAGTTCGAGGTCTTCCAGCCCAACGACTACATCATCCGCGAAGGCACCGTGGGGAAGAAGATGTATTTCATTCAGCATGGCGTCGCCAGCGTGATCACCAAGTCCAACAAGGAGATGAAGCTGACAGATGGATCTTACTTTGGAGGTACGTGAGCCTCTTCCCCCTTTATGGGTGCCGGTGCTATGCTGCCAGAATTCCTTCCCCAAATGCATTTCTAAACATGGATGGACATGCACAGAGACGTGCTGTGCACGGTGAATTCAGCCGGAGGTCTGGATTCTGATGTTTAGAGTTATTGTCGATGTAGATTCTGATTAACTACTGTTGGAAGTCAGTCAGTTTCTGCTCTTACATAACCACTCATCTGGCTGGTGGAGTAGGCCAAGACTTGGATCAGGCATCCCTGAGGACAGAGGTTCCCTCCCCCATCCTCGCACGCACACACAGCCACACACACACATTCTTCCTCTCCTTCCTGATTTTATGTAAGGTATTTAATACCAAGTTGAGTTAGTTGATCCTTTCTGGTCCGGTACATCTGTCTTTAAAACGCAAAAGTAAATGCCAAATGTAATTCCCTGTTTACCGAAAACAAAGCCTGCCTGTGGAATTTTTGTTGGCGTGAAAGCAAAGCTTCCTATTTTAAGCCATCGTGCATATTTTATCTCATATAGAGGGAAGCTGTAGAGTCTAAGAATACCTTCTCTTTGGTGCATCTGTAACATGTTCTTGCATCAGGAAACAAAAAAGATTTTGTCTGCAGCCCTGGTGTCTACCGGTTCTGTCATATACTGCTACATGCAGCAGGTCGCACTAAAGCTTTTAAATCAATTATCTCTGTGGTCCGCTCCAGAATCATTCCGTCAGAGAATAAGTATATCCTATTTTTAAAAAGTAAGCTTTCAAACGTTCAGAAATAAGCCTCAATCAAATAGGTTTAAGCTGGAGTAAGCATGAGCAAGTGGATCAGATAATACGAAATAAGATGGAATTTAACTTCAGCTGAGGCTGGTGGTTGAATTCCATGTTATTCCAAATGCACCGGAAAAAATGGCAAAAACGGCCAAAGTCCATGAGAGACGCATATGGGGCAGCTTTGTCGGATCCTGCGGGTTTTTGTGAGTTCAGCTAAAGTTTTCAGTACATTTCAACAGAAAGTGATTTTCACTCTTATCAACTCAGCGTATTTAAATTTCCCACACTTGCAGCTTTTTTGTCAAGAATACCTAGCAGATGGGGACGCAGATGTTTGGTCCGCTGAGCCCTGTTATGCCTGTTTGGTTCTGATACATTGTCATCTCAGGTCATACTGCCATTATGAGCTCTTTGCACACTGGAATATAAAGAACACACTCCGGTCTTGTGTTGGAAAAGTGTGACGCTATGTAAATATATAAACCTCATACTTTGTAGTTGTTAGAGTCAATTGAAATGCAGCTTTAGCTATATTGTCTGAAGCTGAACTGTAAATATTAAACGGCTTAATGTGTTATCGGTCACGGTTTCTGGGTTTCAGCATTTATTTTCTGATAGATAGCATTTATGATGAGCAGGGAGGCGTTTGGCTTCCAATGACGAGCCAAAAGTCTCCCTCAGGAGGCCCGAATAACAACAAGCTACTGATCAACTGCTGTTGTACAATAAAGCTGTAAAGATGGAGCTAATTAGGCTTCTTAAAATTATGAGTCTCGACAAACTGCTCCCCTAACAACTAATCTCTGGAGAAAATTTTTTAAATCCAGGAAATTTGTTCTCGAACGAGCTGCGCCGGATTTTTCGACGTTTTGCTGCCACTTATTTTTTCCCACTAATTTAGCCAGCAAACCATTTCAGAAGCGAAAAACACTGGAGGTAAAAAAAAAAAACCCTGAGTGAACAGTGACCTTGTGCAAATCAGGTCATGGCGGGCAAATGGAGAGTGTGGAGAGCATACGAGTGCCTCTCATTTAAACTTACGACGTTTATGACCACCTGCAGCTTCCCTTCAGCCCGGCTGGTATGTTGTTTTTTTCCACTTAGTGTAGCGTGATAGCATTAGCGCATGAGTCGTGAGTCGGGAGCAGCTGGCCTCACCTGGCACTTCTGACGTTCACACTCGCCTGGATTCACACTTCTCTACAACAAGGCCAACCTGTGGCCAGAATCTGAAATCAGAGAGGGACGCCGAGACTGAATGGAGTTCCAGCGAATAACAAAGCCGAGCCTGCCACGGGAAACTATTAGCATAGTAATGAGCAGGACGTCTATGGGGACAGTAGGTCAGTAAACACTTCCTGTCACGGTTTGTGTCGTACGCATGCTAAAAAGATGTTGTTGTAATCACTCCCAGGCCAACATGAATAGAATTATGCATCAATACGACACAGGTCTTTAGTGTTGTGATCCTGCAGACAGCCACTAGAGGGGGGTCGAGACACTTATATAGTCAGAATATTCTTCTTCTTTTTTTTACTGAATTTAATGGATTTTCTTATTTAGACCAGTACCAGAGAATCTAATCATCTTGTATAAAACTTACCTTGTTTCGTTGGTCTAATTAACTCGGTTGTCCTGTTTGCATCTGTTTTGGGGAACTGTTCCTTGGATGAACCGTAACAATAAAACGGTAATTAGACACCCCCACTGCTTGTGGGGAGGAGACCGTATTTTTAACATCAAGGCCGTGCGCTGCATTAGTCTAGATTTAGTTGCCGAGGAGGGTTGTTTTCCACTGCAGCAGACCTCAACAACAGGTTGGCTCCCTGTCAACTAACATTTGCGTCTGGATGGACTCGCACGTCTCATCACGCAAGCTTGGGGATCAGGAGCTCAGTGTGGGTCCACCTCTGTTCCCGCACATGGACTCACAATATGGACACTCCTGGCTGTCTTTGCTCTGCTATCATAGGTGCAGCCTGGCATATCCGTTATGAGAATACATTATAACACCTTGTTCACACCCTCCGCCTGGGAGTGTGGTTTTCACACCCTGCTCGTGCAAGATCACACCGTGACATTTGGGGATTTAATGAAAATTTAGGGTTGGAGAGACGGCAGCATGTTGGTGGAGAGCAACGGAAACACTGTAAAAACCGATATTTCATTTCTATTCAATTTTTGACCATCAAAATTGTCCACACTGGACCTTTAGGACTTTTAGGAGGGGAAAAAAACAAGAAATCAGTCTGTATAGACCAGATGTCTATCAGCAGTTCTAAAACGAGCGGTTTATGCAGCTGAAAATTAGTTTTTTCATGTGTTTTTTTCCTCATTTTCTGGCTCATTAACAGTTCGTTGACCCCTCACATTTATCTGCTGACCCTCAGGAAGGGACGGACGCCCAGAGTGAGGAGCACTGGACTGAGTACTCTTCATCGACTTTTAGCTGTAATTGCAAGTTGTTGTAGCACTTTCTCCAACGCTGAGATGTTTCGCCGTACACGTCACTCCTCTATATTTAGACTGCAGCCATCCTGACGTATAGCCATATATCTTAATATGTAATATAGTGATTTAGCAGAATGGTGTTAAGGAGATCACACTTGTCTGTTATTACATCAGGTCTGTGCACTGATGCAGGGATGTTTGCACTGGTTCAGACGACTGTATTGTATTATGGCAGCATTAGGCTCTCTGTTGGAAGATAAACGATCTTAGAATAAAGCAGATGACAGCTCATTTGACGCGCTTCTCGTTTTATTTACATGCAAACTAACCCCTACCTCTATCATTAGCGCTCAAGGTCCATCTTTATGCTAATCGGTGATGTAATTACACAGGTTGGTTTCTTTTGAGTCCAAGATTAATGTGCTCCTTGTCTGGGTTTCTGCTGCGCAGAGATTTGCCTGCTCACCAAGGGGAGAAGAACGGCGAGTGTTCGCGCAGACACCTACTGCCGACTCTTCTCTCTCTCTGTCGACCATTTCAACGAGGTGCTGGAGGAGTACCCCATGATGCGACGCGCCTTCGAAACTGTCGCCATCGACAGGCTGGACCGCATCGGTAAGACCTGCCTAAATGTGACTCTTGTCCTGTCTGACTGCCCGTCATTGAGCCTTGTTGTCTTGTTTCTCTCCGTGTTTGCCTTCTTCCTTCATTAAAGCATCGTGTCTCCCATCTCGTGATGCATGACCTGTATGCTATCTTTTGTTTTTCCTTTTTATTGTTAACTTTCCATTGCATTGTCTCAAATAACATTACTTAATCCTCCTAAAGAACCAAAGTGAAGTTTTGTGGTTGGATTAACTGGAAGGCAGTGCATGTCGCTGTCTGGGAGGGAGTCAGATTGCCCCCTCGTTGGTTTGGTGTTGACCCCCCCCACCGGACGACAGCGAGTGGATGGAAGCTAACTTCACGTGCATGTGTGTCTGACCCTGTCTCCACTCATCTGCACTCCTGGGTATGAGCAGCACCCCACCCCATGTCAGAGTTCTCGAAATGAAGCAGACTCTGTGAAAAAAATAAAAATAAATTAAGAGCCTGGTCAGTTTGTTCAGGCATCCATCAGGTCCAGTTTGCCACCAGGGAGGCCCGTATATTACCTCAGACATCAGATTCAGCGCCAGGCAGAATGAAAAAAAGCCATCAAATCCCTGTGATTCAGGCTCACTCTTGGAAAAAAGGGGCACATGTACGGGGTACAAACAGGGCAATGATCTGCACAGTTCCTGTTATAGCAGTGGGATCAAGGACTCATAGATACATATTAACCACCTGTGTTTGAAAAAGGATCTTTCCATGTTTCCATGTAGTTTGATTTATTTTTTTTTGCCTCAGATTCACGTTTCTCTCGTAGGCAGGATAGATTATGTTGTCCTACGGCCACAGCCTTTCCGTAGTTTCACCCGCGGGGACTTCCAAACTCTCGTTACTTGAGCGAGACTCAAACATCTGCAAACTTCTGGACGGACAGATCGCAGATTGCGGTTCCTCGCTGCTGGTTCACTCGCTCGGCATCTCAGTGTAGCTCATTTGGATTTCATTTTAGATTCTGTTGACGTCACTTTCGCTCCCATTAACACCTACTATGCACCGATCCACTGAAGCAGATGTGCATCAGACAAGTATTTTTTTAAGATTTATGTTGAGATACAGCGGAACAAACATCAATTATGTTTATTATTAGCATTTGCAGAAGCTTCTTTATACCTTATACCTTAATAATACTCTCCACCAGTTTGGGCTGTATCAGCTATATCAACGCATGTTTAAAACACTGTCCATCTCACTATTGTCTTGTTCCTGCCTGAAATTTCATTGGCCCTGTAGTGAACTTTATGGATTCGTGCCATTCACCAAATGCCAGTTTGGCCTCAGAACCCGAAAAATCTACATTTGCCCTTTTTATGGCCGTCTTCCAACTTTTGGTTGTAGCTGTGTGGCAGCATATGAAAGCTGCCCACTCTCTCTGACTCTGTTCAGAGTCACGCTGATTCAGAACAACCATGAAGGGGGTTTTGTCTCATACGAGGGAAGATACTCTTGTCATGATCCGTGCTGGTTGTATCGTTTCTGAACTGCATTTGGTCACGTGCTTGTTTTGCTCTAAAAAGACAAAAGAAAACAGTTTGAACCCAATGACGTGTTGCACATTTGACATTATCTCTTATCTATCTTAAAAAATGATTTGACCAGGAGTCCGTCTTGAGACGAGCACATCTCGTTTTCAAGAGTGCCCTGGCCGTCCAGTAGGCATCAGGTAAACAACTCTATTTTCCAGCATTCAGGGACAAAATGACCTTTTAGAGGAGTTTTAAATGGACCAGGTCTTAAATTCCTCCTCCAAGTTCTATTATTAACTGTTCAATCATCAGTAGGTCAACTCACCCGCATTTGAACACATCCAAAATGTCCAACACAGACAATCAAAGAAACAAGATAAATCTCATTCGGTGTCTTACATACCATGTTAATCTGAGAATTATTAGCAGGATTATTTAAAAAAGAAATCATGCTCGGCTCTATTGGTGACAGTTTCATTGAAGCTATTATTAATCTTCTGTTCAGAGTGTCTTCACAAATGGAATCATCTTCACAGATTAGTAAAACCTTTTACTAATGCAGCCACACATACACACGTCCATTCCATTATTTCTTCATGTATTCACCAATAGAGGAATTAAACATTGTTTCTGATTGTCTGGCTTCAAGGCAAAGTTTCAGGAAGGGATAAAAAGATTTTCATAACACAAATTAAAGAAAATCAGCCATGGAACATGCAATAAAGAGATTTTCTCATAGAATTACAGCAGTTTTATTTTAGTAATATCTATAATGTATCACAAAATCTCTCAGCAGCAACTCCTAACCAGTATTATACATTAGCTGGGTACTTTGAATGCACCTAAAATCTGAGCATTTTGTGTTTTTTTTTCACAAATACTGTCATAGTTTGTCTACGCTGTTTAACACGATGGCTGTTCATTTATTTGTCTTTGTTCAGTCTGTTAGGTAGTTTCTAGAAAAGGCTTAATTTTTGTGTTGATAATATCATTGAATAAAATAACGGACGGTTCAGAAAATATTTGCATTGGCTATGTTTATATATTCCTAATGTTAGACTTTATATTCCCTATAGTTAACTGTAAATAACTACTTTTAGTTCACAGATTTATAGTGAGAATAAAAGATTACCTGGGATGAGAAAAGTTAAAATGCATCATTTCCCTTCAACGTGTTGGCCATCTGGAGCTGGTCTCCCGTCTCTCTAACTACTTCTAATGACCAGTTTTCACATTCCTGCAGCTTTCTGCGGAAATAACAAATTCTTGTTGTTTTTTTTCCTCAATCTGCAGTGTTAAATCCTGAAAGGTTTAAAAATGTCATGGAGGCAGCCTTGTAAGTGAACAGAAGTCTCCTGTGGTGTTAGATTTAGCCCACCACCAATCCCAGTAGCTCCCGCCAAGGTCTTGACTTGACTCGGCTGAGAAAACATCTTGTTGTCCTGTCTTATAGCTGAATGCATGACTTATTGGCAGCCTTGAGAGTTGAACAAGCTGTCCAGAGAGTGCAGAAATCAGCCCCTCAAGGACAGGGCTTAACGATTGATTAACTGTGGCTAAAGCCTTCGGCTGTGTCTTCTTTCTAACGCGCCATCAGCCGCGCGATCCGCAAGACTAACAGTAATTACAGCAAAATCATCCACCAAATACAATTTGACCACATTGAGAGAGTATCAATTATACCTTTATCAATATTAATGGCACATGTTGAGATTTTAGTCATACATTTATTTAATTTTTTTCAGCACGATTTTTGCTCCCAAAGCCACAAAAGTGCTCTGTGTTTTAGAGGAGCCATCTGTCTGGCTTTTATTGTCGCTGTCCCATGACATGTGACAGGCCAGGAAGCATTTCCAGGCCTGTAGGCTACAAATGTCCTTTCTAATGCATAAACATAAGTCTTTACACTGCAGCAGAAGTCTTCTAAATGACTGAAACGGACACCAAATTACAGACGACTTTAACACCACAAAACAATCTGTTCAGAATTAGTGGTTTCGTTCTGTTGTCCCACAAAATTAACAGAAAGTGTCCTTGTGATGTGTTTTAGCAGTTTCATTGTGACTGAAATAGAAAGTGATGTCTTAGAGCTAAGTTTTTTTTGTCTTTTCCTAAAAAACACACACACACACCTCATCAGTATTCTCTAATTCATTGTCCACATCAGCACCTTTACATTCACAGTAATCGTTGTCTCCTTTGTGTCCTTCACTCGAACCGTGTGTCTCCCATACTCATTACCTTTCAGTGTCCTTCACACTTTGCTGTAATGTATATTCAATCTGGTAATCTTTAGAGGATGTAGAAAGATGCAGCTTGGAAGTGAAACATTGGGATTAAGCTCCTCCTTTGGTCCAAACTAATGCAAATGTATGTAAGAGACACCTCCATGCTGCATCTTTGTCGCTGCAGACTTTATTCAGTTTCCTGTGATTCAGCTGTAGCCAGAGGTTGGTTTTATGCGCTCATCTCTCCCGACTGCATCCCAACAGGAAAGAAGAACTCTTTGCTGCTGCAGAAGTTCCAGAAGGACCTGAATGCCGGCGTGTTCAACACCCAGGAGAACGAGATGTTGAAGCAGATTATTCGCCAGGACAGGGAGATGGTGATGATGGTGGACCGCAAGCAGTCGGTCACTGGGATGAACTCGACACCAGCGTCAGGAAACTCTATCATTAACTCACCAGCACAGCCACTTTTCCCCACTGCCTTTGGTTTCAGTCAGCTCCAGCAGTCCTCCGCGCCCATGGCCTACAGCGCTTCAGCTATTGCCAACGCCTCCGCCGCCCGCATGTTGCCGGTCGCCGCTGCTGCTGCCGCCGCGGCGCAGGCCGGGTACCCCCCTCCCAGCCTTTCCCACAGCAACCTGAATTCCTCTTTGACCAACCCACAGGGCGTGCTACAGCAGGGAGCCATCATGTCCCCTTGCTCCTTCACGGCTGCCATGTGCAGCCCACCCGTGCAGACCCCTCTGGCCAACCGGAGCTTCCAGTACGGCTCGCGCACGGCCTCGCAGCTGTCGCTCATCCAGCAGCCCATCGGCCAGCCAACTCTACCCTTGCAGCAGCAGCTGGCCCAGCAGCCGCCTGCGGCAGCCGCAGCCTCTGTGCCGCAGCAGCAGGCGTCGCCTCAGCAGCAGCAGCAGCAGGTTCCCTCACCTCAGCGAGGAGACATCCCAAAGGGTGCCCAGGCTCTCCAGTCGGGCAGCCTGAGTCGCGACGTTAGACACTTATCGGCCTCCCAGCCGTCGCTGCCGCACGACACATCCCTGGGCCCCAGAGCGCACCCAGCCTCGGGTGACTCTCTGGCTTCCATCGTGCCACCAACAGCGGCGGCGATCCAGGGGATGAGTCTGCAGGGCGGCATCCGCACCACGGTGCCCCAGCGGGTGAACCTGTTCCGCCAGATGTCATCAGGAGCGCTGCCCCCAGTACGCTCGGCTGCGGCGGCAGCAGCGGCGGCCGCTGCGTCATCGTCCTCAGCCCAGCACAGGGAATCGGCCGGATCAAGGAGAGATTCCATCCTGAGCAGTACTGAAACTGAGCAAGACAAAATGCGCTTCTCTTCAAATTTATGATCCACTTTTCCCCCTTTTCTTTCCTTTTTTTTGACAAATTATTTCAATTCATTTTTAAAAATGGAGCTATGACAAAAAAAAGATGAAAGTACGGAACATTTTTCTTCTAAAACAACCTCATAGAAACCTTGTATATAAAAGCCTGTGTATTATATTTTAGACCATCTCCCTAAACGTAAGAATGTACATTATACAGATACATTTCTCCTTTCTTTTACCTCCATGTATATATCCATGTATAGATAGATATCTATATATAGATGTATATATGTGTGCATACCAATATATACAGCTGAGTTAGCGTGTGTGTGTGCACGTGTGCATGTGCACACTTGTCTGCGGGTGTGTAATCCAACTAGAATCTTTGGCAATGGAAATTTAAAAACTGTAACTTAAAGAAGAGTCTTCCTTTCGGACATATATCAAGAATTATATACAGTATTTGACTTTTCAAATATTCTTTTTCCCCTTTTTTTTTACTTGACTGCATTGTGGATTCTGAAAATGAACTCTTTATTTTCATCACGAGGAAGAGGCGGCTCACGAGCAGCTTTAGGCACCACTGTGGAACTCTGAACACAAGCAGCTCCTCACGAATGATCTCCAAAAGCACACTCATTAAAAAACAAACGAACAACGAAAGAAGATTTGCATCTCGTGTTCAGGTCCTCCAAAGTTCACGTTCACACGCCAACAGAAACGCTGCGGCCGCTGTAAACGTTGTCACCCTCGGCAACGGCGAGCACCGCAGCTTTTGAATGATGAGTTTCAAAATAAAGAGAGAAAAAAGTTCACACAAACCGTGACAGTGTTAAAGGGTCCAAAGGGAATCAACAGAAATGCTGCTTTTATTTTTTCCTTATTTTTTAGAGGAAAACTGGGTGTGGAGGAGATGGATGGATGCTCTCGTTTTCTATTTCTATTTACAGACGGCTGAGATGTTGCGTAATGTTGCTTCGAAGAAAAAAAAATCCTCTGTATATTTATATTTATAAACTAAAGATTATCACACTTATGCAATAGACTGTGACATAAAGATAACATATACGCGTGCTGTAAATAGTTTTGTAGATCTAGTATTTACAGATACTGTGTGGTGCATTCTCTAACATAACAATGTCTTACTTCTATCAGGAACCTGGATATCATCTATAAATGAAAATGTTTGAGAGATAAACCTTAATGCAATGCAGTAGTTGCCCCTGAGACCCCCCCATATATTCTCTGTATTATTCCTTCTGCTAATGTCATATTTATTCATTTGACACCAACTGGAAACCTACAGTGTTTAACTGAACTCCGTGTTTTTCTGGCTCACCTCACTTCCCCTCATAGAATCGTCTTTTCTTCGCCCGCTCCTGTAACATTTTCTACATAGTTTGAAGACATCTGGGCTCTGTTAACGCCACCGGGGGGGTTTAAACGCCACTCCAAAATGGCCGGTTTGCATTAAGGTTTCTGTCTCATGTGAATTGGGAATTGGTGATGCGGGCTTAGCTACTCCGATCTGAGCGAGGGGACTAAGACTGGGTTGGGATATCGTGACTGTAGGAAAAGAACCAAAGTATTTGATGACACGGCTAAAAGGAGCCGTCGATTCCAGCTTGCTCACCGCTCCACCAGAGAACCCTTTGCGTGCACTTCCTGCGGCCTTCTGACAGTGACTCAAACGGCTCTCTGGTCACTCATGCAGAACCTCCATATAGAGTCACAGTTTTTGTCCCGACGGTGCGGAGTGACTAAGCCCCGCCCAAGATCCAGTTTAGAAAAGACTGAGCGTGAGTGTGTTGATAGTGTACCAATGGAGTCAATCCCACGATCTCATAAACGCATGCACTGTCACCTAGAAAAAGAAGATAATATCTCAAAAATGTTGACGTTAAATGTGATGTAAGCTTATGTTTTTGTTCATTGTCTGTCTGCCTAGATGTTCTCTGTGTGTAAACAGAAGCAATGACTTTTCACATGGACATTCTTACGTATTTGTGCCTAAACTATAGCCATGTTCCATCCTTTGTTTCAAGTGTGAGCGTGGTGCATACGGGGCCGGGAGAGTGGGGGGGCACTTCTGCGCACAGCTGTGCATTCGTCCTATATTCTGATGTGTTCTTCTTGTCTTGGTGTTTTTAGATGGGAACAGATTAAGCGACGACGTCAGCCAAAAGTCTCAGTTAATTGGTATCTTTACTTAAAATGTGAACTCCTAGAGGCAGGATTTGGAGTTTTTTTGTTCCTAACATCGTCAGTCGAGCTATATAGAGTCGTTAAAGAGAGAGACGTGTACAGATGCAATATTTAGACTTAAATAAGTAATATCACACTCAATGAGACATACAGATTTGGAGCACCTTCCTACCTTTCTCTGTAGCTTGTCACAGATGTTAGCTCGATCGCTGAAGCGTGGACGGAAACTGGCCAAAGCAAAACATCCATTGTCTATTGTTTTAAATTGCACTTTCTGATTTACTACTTTTTTTAATTAAAGGAGAAAAAAAGGACTCTTTTAGCTAGCTAAGCTGTAGAACGAAGGGAGCAATATCCTCAAAAATTAGTGCTGCCCTGATCCAGTATGAGGTTTCAAAATGAGGAAATATTTACAACGACAAGCGCTTAAAATTGTGAATATGCCATAGTGTATAGGAACTAGCGGAGGTTGGATTGCAGCACTGTTAGTTTGTGCTGTTTTTGATACTTGCCTTTGGAGGGAGAGCTTCCCAACTATGTGCTTTTTTTCACTTCACCAGACACAACAAACATACCGGACCGGGCATTAATGGTGATGTTCAACACAAACTAAGGAGCTTACGTATTAGCAGTGTAGAGACTTTCAACAAACCAGCACATGTATTTGTTTATTCTTTTTTTTCTTGTTTGTCGTTTCATTGGTTTGAGAAAAAAAACATAAGAGATGCAAAAAGAACTGAGATTAATGCCTGCAGAAGACGAACCAAATGTTTGGTTTTGATGACCACAGGTTTCATATGTTTACTGATGATATGCGTGGTGGAGAGAGGGGCAGGAGCGATGGCGAGCTGCTCCTGGGCGCCACTCACACGGTCATTGTTTATGATTTCACCCGAGGCTATGACAAAAAACGAACTAGAAAAAAAGCACTCGGAGAGCGCAGACCTCCGCCAAGCTGGTCATTTCCTCTCATTCTGACTTACACCCATTCTACGTCTATAGCATATATAGGCAGTGGCGATACCAAGGTTACATAAGGTCATAGGTTGCTTTATGATTAAAGCCCTATGGGAGATCAAAGGTCCATCTGGAATACGAATCATCACCAAATTTTAATCAGCTCTTCTTTGGCCCATGACCATTTCCTGAAATTGTCATTAAAATCCGTTCATAACTTTTTAAGTTATTTTGCTAACAACGGCGGTCACATAACCTCTTGGCGGCGGTAACTACCAGTTGGATACTTGAGACAGACAAAAGAAAGATTAATGTACACTTTCTTACAACAATATGCAGACAAACAGTGTTTGTCAAAAATCTTTGATTTTTTTTTGTTTATTTTGTTTGTAAATAATAAACCTTTAATATAGAAAATAAACGACATATTGTCATCTAATAGAATGTGTGTGTCCCTGTTTTTCTGTGTGTGTGGGGGGGGGGGTTGTTTTAGAGGTTTTTGATTCAAGTCATCACTTTTTCTTGGTTTATTTTCTCTCTGGTTTTTGAAGTTAATAAGTTAAATATATATTATAAATATTTGCACAAGCACCCATTAGTGATACTGAATTTGACCTCTGCAGTTAACCCCTTCATATATGCCAGGAGTGAATGAGCGCCTTGCTCAGGGGCACTGCAGCCCATGACCAGTTCAGGATTTGAACTCTCAAACCTTCATTTACAAAACCAAGAAAAGTTGAAAAACAATTCTAAATGCAAGATTTATAGGACCACATACTTAAATTATCCTTAAATGCTCCATTACATATTCAGGGGAAATATTTCTATATTGAGTTGAGTGACGAGAATTAAAAACCGGCCCCCATATGGAACCATCGTTACTGAGCTGTCCTGCTAGATGGAACCGTGGGACCACCAATCTGAGGGGGTTAAGTCCTAACAACAACAAGCATTATGTTTGTATCTGTATCATCATATTTAAGATCTGTGGTGGTTCCATGTCGTTTAACTTTTATCTTTTACACTTTATAAAGTGTTTTGGCCTCTTTTTCAGGCCGACCTTTGGCAGGAGGCAAAGCGGGGGGGCGCATTTGTGTTTCATTGTCGTCAGCGGTAGTTTGAGGTCCTCTGATGGTCTTCGACTGCGTGGTCTTTCTGGGGTTTTGTCAGTTCAGCGTCACACTGAAAGAACATGTGCTTTAACCTTGATGGGCTTGTCCTTCACTATGATGTTATCCCATGAATTCAATTATTTGGGATTGCATATATTTAGCAGCAACACTGAGGTCACAGTCCCGGAAGCTAAATCACACCAAGGACAGATTGCTACAGCAAAGGACACAAAGACATCCTTTCATTACCAACTATAGGAAGTATATACATTCACATGGGGTGATCAATAAACACAAATGGAATTAATCTGGGGAAATAGTGGTTTTATAAACAACTGCACAGTGCACATGAGGATGACCTCATCCCTGTGACCTCACCCTCACACTAAAACAAGGTCAATATAAAGACATTCTCTCCAAAATTCCATTTAGCTCAGTCTCAATTGAGACAAACTCCATTTTGTTTTGGGCTCCGTTGTCTCTGAAATAGACTTTTGGCAGTTTCCGTTCAACGTTAAGAGACATCCAGCAGCGAGGGCCGGGGGGACCAAGCCAGTCGATCAGACATATTTGTGTGACATCCATCTGGAGGTGTACAGCAGGCTCATTGTAAAAGGAGCTGCTTTGTTATCAGCGTGACATATTTCCCCTCCGTCCACACTCAGACACGTCATTTGTTTCTTGGCACTTGTGATGGACGGCAGAGACACCAGCCGAGCCGATGCATCGTTTATGGGCTGGGCTAAATTCAGGAATGAGTGATGTGTATAGATGGAATAAGGTCAAAAGTTATTATGTTAGTCTTGGGACTCTTCTTTCTTAAACAGCTTGAAGGAGGCGGCTGGAAGCTCAACCCTCAAACCTCAGGAGAAAACAAATCTGACTAGTTTAAGCTCTGCAAGGTCTCTGTCTGCCCTTCATCTCACCCGGTTTCATGTTGCTCCTTCCCTCCGTTAACAGTTGTGTTTTCAGCCAGAGCTCTCATTCTGCTCAGATAAAAGTAGAATATTAAAGTTTCATTTAAAAGATAGCAGCATTATTTAGTTGATACGGAGAACATGAAGGCAGCAAAGGTTAAGGCTCTTCACCAAGGCTGGATTTTTATTATTATCATATTTATCATTATTGTTATTATTTTACAAAATGTCTATTGAACCACTTATTTCCAGCAAGTGCATCAAATTTGAGTGCACAATGCTCAAATATCCGAGTGTAATCATTTTCTTGCTTGCTTTCTTGTGTGCTGGAAAGATGCAGCGGCAGTATTTCTGATTCCTTTATGGCGAGATGAAAAGAAAGTTGATTTTAGCTGTTTGATCCGCTCCACTCTGCAGGGTTGAGGCACAGGGTCGGAGACGTTTCCTCCGTCTGGAAGAAAGTTCTTTTTTCTTCTTCTCTCACTCTTTTGAGCCTGGCCGCGGTACACAGATGTGCTCGCAGCCGCTGAAGCTTCTCCCCGGCATCTTCAGTTCACGCAGCGTTTAACCCCAGATATGACTGCTGGACGTCAGCTCTGGCCTCACACTGGAGGTTAGAGCCTCCTCGTTATTGTGCTGCTCTCTCCCTCTCTATCCCCCCACCCCCCTCAGCTCAGTCTCCCAGTAAAGCCTTCAGTTCCTGCATTAGCAAAATCCGCATCCTGATTACCAGAAAAAGCGTTTTCACAGGAAAGAGGCGGCTACAAACACAGAGGAATGGAGCTCACCTGCAGCCGCCTGCATATTAAACGTTTACTCTCATCTAACTCATCATTATATTGATCTCCGCCAGGCATTCACATGGCTGTCGATGACGCACTTTCATAATCACACCTAGAGGACTTAACCCATCTCTCCTCCCCACAGTGTCTGTCTGCTGCGCCTACCACAGATGTGGGGGGTACAGGGGGGTTGTGAAGCCAGGGAGGGAGATCAGAAGTGGGAGTGATGACTACAGGCTGTGACAACCTGCATCCACTTAAATAACTGAGTGCCGTCAGAGACAAAATAATGGGAATGGGAGGCTCAGAGATCTCAGGGTTATTATTTCTCCAAAAGCAGCCACAGAACTATGCTCACTGTAAGGAAATAAATAAGATTATCTCCTTATTTTCCATTTCAGCCCCACATAAATGCCACTTTCTGTTGTCTGTGTGTCTCCCCCAGACTCGTTCCTGATGTTGATCCCTCTCTCATGCAGGGTCCTCTTAAGAGGTCCTGATCAGCAGATTACCTTCTAAGAACATTAAGGGCAACATAACAATATCCCTTTAACAGAGTGACTCCTCTGCTCTCCAACATTAATCTGACCATGCAAGTCAACGTTAAGGCTTTCCCAGAAATACCAGTTACAAAGTGAGTGAGTAACGGAGCGATAGGGGAAACCTGACATCCTCTCACTGATCCACACAGAGGTTAAAGCTTGTTCATATCAGCCCTGATACTGATCTAGTTTATCTACTGTAATAAAAAAGATAATCTGCAGATGTAGGGATCTAACAAACCAGTTAAACGATATGCTGAATTTCTATGAATATCTAAATGAAACTAGTGAATTTGTAAATCTGAATGAATTAGTAACCGTACATACACACATTTTATCTAACGCCTACTGTGATCTACGCACCATTTTGCCACTATATCTGCCAGCATTGAGCAGTCAAAGGAGCTTGAGCATTATCATCAAATGAGGTTGTAAAATCAATTTTCTTTAAAAATGTAGTCCTCTGCAGTGTGAGAGGAAGTCATCATGTTCCTGTCACTGCTTGGTATAGAATGTTATGACATCATAAATCTGGTGATCAGAATATATACATGTAGTCAGTGTTGCATATGGATGGATGGATGGATGGATGGATGGATGGATGGATGGACAGACACAACTATTCTGCTAAATATGATACAACTCATTCTTTTACTGTTGTACAATGTCCGTTATAACTACATACAAACCTTCAACACGGATGCGTGTGTGGGTGCGTGCGCGTGTGCGAATGTGCGTGTGTACATGCGTGCGTGCGTGTATTTCCGTTTTACCAAATCTGCGTCATTCGGTATCACTTAGTCATCATTAAAGCAAAGCCTAATCTGGTCAGTTGGAGGGCAAAAGGATCGAGGAGGGTTCCCTCTGTTGTGGAGCCCATCCCAACCCTGCGCTCCGCAGACATGTGACACCTAAAGCCTCCTGCGTAACAGTAAATAATCCTGCCTTCGTTAAATCCAGCCAGATTAAAGCAAATCCCTTATGAATTGACTTTTTGTTGTAGTTCCCATAAACATATTAGTGATAATATTATGATTTCCTCCGTTTCTACTCTGTGTATCAGCACATGTGAACAGATTGAACCCTGGCGGCCGGCTGGCCTGCAGACTGATTTTTGTTTGAACCCATCGGTAATTTCATGGATTGAAAGTGACCTCTGCTGCTTGGCATCTCTATGGAATCCGTCAACCGTCTGTCTGACAATGTAATCTCTGAGGCTATTTTTTCCTAAATAAAATATGTAAGGGATCCAACAAGTGAATTATGTTACCTCCACCCCTCAAACATTCTGTTTAATTGTGCATCCTTATTTTGATATTTTTTGTAAATTATCAGCTTACACTGGACATGTTGGTGATTAAAACATGTTTTTGGCATTCTTGCTGAAATATAAATGCATTTAGTTTTAACCAAATGTATTTCTGTAAAAGTCTGTTAATATCTGTTGCTGCAGGTACACAAAAATGCTTTTATTTTGAAAACTCACTATTGAGAGATCAGAAATAGAAATCATTTCATAATTTTCAAAGTTATATCACCATAATAGTGAGTAAAAATCATCTTAAATCTCCTCCCGGGGCAGATTAATTTTGTCTATGACATCACGAGTCATATTGTGCTGTTTATCCTGCTTCTTGCATGACAGATGTTTCACGCAAATCTGATATAATCTGGCATTGAGGTTGGACCACCAAGACTTTGTAACATCAAATATGTTCCCACAATTGTAAACCTTTGATAGTCGAGCCATTTTAGATTGATGAAGAGTTCTTCACCACCAACTTGAATGAGCAATTTGCAAGTCGGTTCTGATTGTAATTCCAGCAAACGTTAAATCAACTTTCAAAAACAACAGCGGAGCCTTGCCAGAGCGGGCAAAGTATTTCAAGGTTAAATCGTAGCATGCCAACGCATTATTGCGTCCTTAAAAAAAGCCAATGAACCATCTGTGTGACCTGACATCCCCTCGTGTTGCCGGGCCTACCCTCGCCGCTCCGACAGAAGTTGTGTGGTAATCAAAGCGCTTCCTGTGTCATCAGGGATGGGGGGGAGTATTACATCACGCAGGAAATGGACTCGTACAGATGTGGAGTCTAAGTAAGCAACCAGATATTTCTGATCAGCCTGAGGTAACAAAAGGCAGCACACTGAGCAGCCATGTGGGGGTTAGGTTGAGTCAAGCTGCAGGAGGAGCGGCGAGCATTCGTGAGACAGGAACGGGATTTACTTGTGGGAAGTGATCAGTGATCACAACTAATCACAAGTTGATGGTGATGGGATGGATGGATAAGCGATTGCTAGCATGCTAGTGCTAACCCAAGATGCTTAGTCATGAAAATTGACAGCAAAACTGATGAGCATTTTGGCCTGTTTGCATTCGATATTTTTTTTTTTTTTGGTGGGAGGGGGTTAGATGCTACAATGGAGGTCAACAAGGCTGGTTTTTATCCTGAGGTGTTGGACCTGCATGTTCAGATGATATTTTGAATAAACCGCTGGTTTACTTATCAAATTAAAGCCAAATCTGGTAAAATGAGACAGATACATTTTAATAAACGTCGCTTTTGGGCCACAGGAAGAAAGCACCAGGAAGTACATAAGGGGGGGGGGCAATCTAATTCTGCACCATCTCAAATCACTCAGCGTCGTCTGCTATGATGATTTAGGTTCTTTGACACGTGGCGGCCATTAATCAGGCCTCTGCTCGTGGCTGAGGGCGGCGATAAGGCCGGTGGTTGTGGATGAATGCTGGTGAGGATGAAAAAGCTTTGTAGTTTTCCACTTTACTGTACATTTGTCACACTGACTCACATCGATTTGCATTACAAAGAGGCCAGGTGAGCCATCTGTCTGCCCCCTCGGTCTCTGTCTCCTCGTCTGTGTGTGCTGTGAGTGTATCTGTGATTTCTGTGCTCAGACGCTGTTAAAAGAAAACTTCGTCCCGGTCAGAAGGAAAAAAGAACACATTTTGTTGACAATGCAACACCTCCGAGAAGTATTGACCTATAAGAGCTTTACAGTTGACCCTGAAGTACATTATTGATCCGAGATGACCTTTGACACTATGAGCTACAGGTGGGGGAAAAAACTTGAAATATGAAGGTAATAAGAACATTTTATTCAGCCCCATGGCTCGCAAATAAATAAGCGATATATTGAGCATATATTTAAGTCAAACTGTGAAAGCGGCAGAATTTTGGCATGCTGGTGTAATGACTCATGTCCATGTAATTAAAAATGCAAACCTAATTTTGTTGTCCTTGCTGTTGTGGTGTTTTCGTTTACAAGAAGTGTAAACACAGATTTATTTTTAGCACAACGTGCTGTCGCCCTGCCAACAGAGCATGGAGGAAATCGGTAGTAACTAACCGGGGATTCATTCATGGGTGAACAGCAAAAAGCTGGCGTGTGTGATTGTAAGGGACGGATTTGTCAACTCGGTGTCGGCTGAAATATTGGATCACGGCGAGACATTTTGCAGCTCACAACACATACAATTCTGATTTTATCTGACCTTGTGTTTTTGATTTGTTTGTTTGTTTGCTTTATTAAAAATGCAAGTCTAAAAATGCAGATATCTAATCAAACTTCCAATTCTTATGAATATAAACTCTAAATATGCAAATTAGACAAACAAGGTGCATATAAATGACCATGAATCTCTCTCTCTCTCTCTCTCTCTCTCTCTCTCTCTGTATCTCTCGCCTTTAACGGTAGAACTGTGATGTGACACCATATGAAATTTCATCAGCTATCCAACAATCTGAAGACACATTCCTATGTCCCGTTTCTGTATTTTAACAACAGTGGGTCCATGGTGGCTCAGGTGGTAGACAGGATTATTATCTAATCATCAGACTGCCAGTTCAATCCCTGCTCCCTGGAGCCAGTAAGCCAAACTCCAGAAGAACTCAGACAACCTGCTTTGACAACAGGATTCATCTCAGGACACTTAATACGTGACCGAACTCAACCTCCACACTGGTGCTGTCAATGTTTACCACCATTTTCTCCTTCAGTTGACCTAAAAGTTGCTGTTTGCTGTTCGCTGGGAGGTTTTGAGAGGTTTTAAGATCATATATGACATCAGAAGAGCACAATTGTGACCAATAAAGTATCCTTTGCCCATATTTAGGTACTTAACGCACAATGGTGCTCATAGCAGTGCAAAGTACTGAGTACCGACATTTACTGAACCAGCACGTATTCACAGCGCACGTATAAACGGATAACTCGGGGCGTAATGTGAAAACAGTTTCTGAGCGTTCTTTATCTGAGCACTCTGTTAGTTAAGCGCTAGGCCTGCGTGCAGAGCAAAATGTCACCGCCCGTGTGAATGAACAGCTGATGATTGTTTTCTTGGCACGAGCAGTCCGTCCCACGCGTCACGTCTCTTTAATATACTCACATCCGCAGCGTTAACAGTTTCAGGTCACAGTTGCTGAAGCCTTTCCTCCAAGTTTATGAGGTCATTATGCTCCAATCTTTGCAACAATCCATCAGTGTTCGCAACATCAATCTAACGAAGCTCAAAGCGTGTGTGTGTGTGTGTGTGTGTGTGTGGTGTGTGTGTGGTGTGTGTGTGTGTGTGTGTGTGTGTGTGTGTGTGTGTGTGTGTCCAAACTGCATTGGACTGTGGCGTACAATAACCTACATAATTATGATGTAGTTGTTTTTAACTTTATGCTTTGCTGCTCGTGAGCTGCTGTGCAAATCAATTTCGAAGCGCTTGGAACCTCGTTGACGTCACAGTTAAGCTACAGAAAATTAATAGGTGGAAAAGTGTCCCAGCCAGGGGGGGTCATGAAGGCTGAGATGATGAACAGAATATGCCATAAAACATAGTCTACAGTGTAGTGTTGCATTTGATGGTTGGGGGATGGAGCCAGTGCACGGGGGGAGGGGGTCAGGGGTGTCACTCATTGCCAAGTTGAGACTTTGATTGTGATGCATTATCCAATGATTAGCCGGCCTTTGTAACCTTATTTCTGTCTGCATTGTGGAATATCTGATGTGGCTGTTTCCATCCAGATGTGTAAGCCAGGTGGGGCAAGGTGTGGGTAAACAGGTGGTACTCGGGTCCTCACAGGAGGAAAATAAAGAGCTGCATTCACCGGTTCCTCGCATTGTATGGAAATAGTCTCTTTATCTTACAGACTGATGTGTCCTGTATTAAAATGGCTGCATCAATGCCAGAGGTCAGCTTGAGCATCCTCAAGGATGGAACTGTTGTGTCTTATCAAAGTACTGTGGCTGCATTTCTCTGATGAGAAATCCTTATCAGCAAGTCACAGGTATGTTTGAGAGAGGACAGGAGAGAGAGAGAGAGAGAGAGAGAGAGGAGAGAGAGAGAGTGTGTGTGTGTCTGTGTGTGTGTGTGTGTGTGTGTGTGTGTGTGTTTGTGTGTGTGTGGAGGGGGGTGATCTATCGCAACTTCAAGCCATTCTCCAACTTGTCCCACAGAAGCCTGAGGCGTCTCTTTAATTGAACCTGTGCAGTGTTTGTAGTGGTTTCAGCCTCCACACTGGTGGACAGGACAGGGGACTAGACGCTCATCTGACTCTGTTTCTTTCACTAACGTGGCTTAAAACTGGCCTTTATGTATGACTGATCTGTTTTTGAAGGGCAAGTCAATCAAAAGACGAAGAATCGGGTCTTCTGCTGGTTTGGTTTCTTTGATTGGCACCTTGGTCGATTTCTGTGAAATATAATTAGGCGATACAATCAGCCAGTGACCTCTCCGTCCTGTCAGCAACACGTGACCCATCAGCTGTTGGATTTAAAATAGATTATTTATAAAAAACAGAAATGTGAAAGACTAAATACCAGGTCAGACATATAGAAAAAATCACTGCAACTGGGGTCTTAGTAGCATTATTGATCAAAACGATTAATGCTCTAACAGCTGACGCTCAAGCTTTCCAGACAAACAGGCAATGTCTGTCTCTTAGTAACTTAGTAACACCAGACAGAAAAATTCTGGATAAAAACTGCAAAGAAAACAGTTTTTAGTTCATTTACCAGAAGAAAACACTTTTTGAGGAGTCAGTTATTTCTGTAATCATTAAAATATCTTGATACCGGAGAAATACAGCAAGTGAATACAGACATTAAAATGGTGCCAACATCAAGTGTGATACTGTTTTGACACCAAAAAACACAGCAATGTTTTGGCAAGTGGTTCATAGTGAAGCATCTTAGTTCCATTCAACCATCTTTGATCATATATATCCCTATTTTACTGAATAAGAAATATACTGATGTAATTTTACAGAAACATGTGACAAATCTGGAATCTTGGAATATCTCATGGACACAATACCAGTGCATCACACATCATCCACTGACACACTCATATCTGGGGCAATTTAGAGCCCATCTTGGCAAGCCTTTTGCAGGAAATACCAGATCGTAAGACTACAACCTTGGAACTGTAATTGTTTAAAATCCATGTTACTCTTGATACAGAAATCAAATCAAATACAAGGAACACATCCTCTGGCACTGGCTGTGTAGGTGAGAGTCTTTTCTGTAGGGAAGAGGGAAATAAAGCCCATCTAGAGGTGATAGCCTCACCTTGATGTTCACACCCTGCCAAGATGGATCAGTGCATTAGTGAAAGGTGCCTGTCCACATCGTGTTTCAGCTGATCTCTACATGCAGCGTGCCGTTGCAGCTCTCTCAACCTTTTTTGAACAAACATAAGAGAGCCACTGCATTTCACCTCAGGTCACACATATCCACAGCTTGGATTTAATAAAGAGGTAATGTGGACGAGCAGAAAATCAATGAGCAGTTTGCAAATTCTAATATGCATTGTTAGAGGGTGGGAAAGAGCAGGCATGATAATAATACCTCCCATGGACCAACACGTCTTGGTGTAGCGGTGCATGTTTCCATAACAGGGCCATCAGTTCTGACCAATGCTTTAGAACTAATGATGATGATGCTTATTACCAAGCCACGAAAGCCCTGATTACTCATTATTGTGCGAACAACGCATGCCGTTATGTGCAAAGAGGCTCATTCCTGATCCACTCAAAGAAAATTGCCCTTCACTCACACAAATTCTCTTCGAGTGCAGTTTTGTTGGGCTGATTTGTTGCAGCAGCAGCTCCAGGATCCACAGAGGAAACACAACTTCTCCTCCGACTCCAACTTTGACGGTTCTTCATCAAGGACATTTTTGTTTGACCCTCGTGGCAACAAGGAGGACATGTTTATATGATGTCATTCTTAAATAAAAACCCCTTTATTTCAATTCTGCCCCACTATCAACAGACTTTTAGACCATCTGTGTACGTCCCCTCATCAAGACATCTACCCAGACTAGGTTGAGTGAGTGGATTATACATTTTAGAACTCCTCTGAACTGGAACAAATATTGGCGCAGCCTTACATACCATAGTGCATGAGTCAGGCACTGTAGGAAAATATCCCTTCTTTATTCCATTGTTCACGCGTGGGTCACCACAGAACGACCATCTGCTCGCCGTCTGTATGTTTTTGTGTGCTCAAATCAAGAAGTATGCTGCGCGTTCTCATTGTCTGCAGATATGGCGCCGTCTGCCTGATGTGAGAGACGCAAACAAAGGTTAAGGCCGTGTCTTGTCCTCCTCCAAGTTCTTTTACAGCCCCCCCCCCCTTTTTTTAGTTTTGAATACAGAGGACAGTGGAGGAGCCCTGGTTGATGATTAAATCAATAAATATTTGGAGCAGATGAAGAGGATAAAGTCAAGGAGGAGCTCGTGCATCGCACATACGTGTAGACATGTGTGTTCAACGTAGGTGGGCAACGGCGAGCCAAGAGGTGGGGGAGGGCCGTCGTGGCAGGAAAGGATGGTAAATTGTCACCAACCCAAGGACATTGATGAACGATGTACATGCACACATATACACTGTTGCAGCAGTAAATTGCCAATGTTGCAGTAAAGCCAGAAGAAGGCAGGTTAAATGAGTTGTGTCCTGGCTTGTTGCTGTGAAGAGACGAGCACGAACACACTTGAATATGTGCAGAACATAAACGCATCCTTCGTTGTTTCTGGAGGAGCATCTGGACCCGTCTGCAAGACGTCCCTGCACATTTCACCTCGCGTGACTCACTGGTGATCCTTTGATCAGCCGAGGCAAGCGAACACAGAGGGGACGAGGACAAGAGCATCGGGGGGAGAGTCAAAGTGACAAGTGCCAAAGGGAACTCCGCTCGCTGTGACAGCAAAGGAAAACGATGGATTAATCTCCTGCCACAACAACAGAGCTCTATGATCCAAACCGAAGATGAATCCTTTCCACTTGCTCATAGGTTAAAAAAACTCATAGGTTAAAAAAAAGCTTCCACCTGCAAAACCTATTGTATTTTGTACCTTTTGTATATAAAAACATTGATAGCTTTGCCGTAATTACTGCAGTGAAGCTGCATCTGCTGTGTTTGTTCTGCATTGAACAGTCTGCATAAAATGTCAATCCTGTCACAAACAAAAGTCTAGAATAAACCAGAACATTGTAAATTTAAATGCTGCTGTGCCTCCACGTGTTAACATTCCAAGCAGGCGTCGCTTCCCAGTTGTTTGGAGCGAGACTTTTGGAGTAGGTGCCTGTGATGCAGTTGCTGCTAATATTTCCAGCGAGCTTCAACTTGCTGTGGTTCTGTCTGAGCATGTGCAGAGATGCACTGCAGTGCCGCACAGGGGGAATAAAGACAGGCACCAGAGAGGAGATCGACAGCGGGGTGCACGTTCCTTGCGATATTCTTGCTGCCATCCCTAGTGAGGAAAGATTTAAATGAAATAAAAGAACTGCGTGATCCAAAGACACATTCATTATGCATGAAAAGGTTAATGTCAAAGTCATTAACCTGAATCATTTTTAATGCCACAGTGCTCCCGCACAGCCTTAAGAAAAACCTCTTTCTCTTTCAAGGTTTTGGTTTTTTGCATCATTTTCGTTCTACTTTAATACTAATCATTAGATTTTAATTTAAGTCTAAATGCTTGTCGTCTAATGAAAACAAGATATTTAGTCCCTAACTCTCAAGGTTAATGGTGAAGAAGGTGGTCCATTTAACTTATTCTTGTATGATTATTAATGATGAGCAGTGGGAGGTAAAACCGGGAGGCTGTGCTCTTTGTTTCACCATTTAGGAGTTTGTAATGTACAACCAGACTAAAACTTGCCAAATCAACATAGCAAATAACCTTTACACCAATTAATAAATAAACCTAGTTTAAAAGAGGTAAAAGGTTAAAAAAAAAAAAAAAAAAAAAACTGTTTTGTGGAAATCAATGATGTGGCATTAAAAAGGCCCAGATAATTATTTCTTATCTCTAAGGCAGGATGTTGTCTGATTATAGTGGGGTTATTAGCCTTGATTCAGTACCAGTCTGCAGCATTAATTGGCTGCTTGTGCTGTTGTAGGCATGATTCTGCTCTGCCTCTCCGGCTGCTGAGGCATCAAAACAGGTGGAACATAAATGCCACAGCATGTACACCTCGGAGTCGTGACGCACCCTGGTATTTCCAAAAGCTGTCATCCATTTTGTGGGCACTGATGATGACGGAAGAGAGAAAGAGAGAGAAAGCAAGGGGGCGGATCTCTGGGTTGAAAGGGCCATCAAGTGGCTAGAAGCGGTACTGCATCCTGTGGCTAATGAGGCAGACAAGAAGACATTAAAACCAGGAGGGTACTTTCCTTCCTTCCGACTGAAATTGTCATGCTTGAGCAGGCCTTTTGGAGCAATTGAGGGGTTTAAAGAATGTAATAAGAAGTGGGAAATGGTGTGTTACCTGTGCATGAATTTGTCCTAATATTATATTTCTGAATAAAATTTAATCACGGTTGAGTGACCTCAGATATTGAAAAGCTACCGGGGGCTGTAAGCGACACCGCAGTCCTCTTGTTTCGCTGAGATATCCTTTACAGGCTTCTCCATGGCTCTTCTATCCAACCCTCTGTAATGCCACACTTCATTCCTGAGAAACTGAAGAACTTGTGGGTTCTTGCAAGTGCCAGTGTCCTCAGCGTCCTCCACTGCTTAAGGTCAAGCAGAGGGAAAGGTGATTCAGAACCGGTGCCGGCATCATATTAAGGTTTCCACTGGATTCCTGAGAACACTTAACTCAATGAATGAGTGAGAATGTGAGATGAGTTTGGGTTAACGGAGCATGAAATGTGCAACTTAGCCCCTGCTCAGGTTCAGAGTTTTGCAATAATTATACAAGACAACAAAGAACTAAAGCAAATTAGGTCCTGGACCTTTGGCAATAAATACAATTAATGAACATAGTTTTGCTTTGTCTGTGAAAAACTGTCTGCACCACCCACATATAACATGCTTGTAAAAAGTGTCAAAAGATTTGGGTTGTGCTCCAAACGATTAGTGTTAAGGAAGATCATACTGAAGAATTGCGCCCTATCTGTGTCATGACTTTCAACTTTGAGAGCATTTAAGATTTTTACTCAATTTTGTTGTAATACATACCTGTTCTGATTTTATATCTGCCTTTTTATGAAATGTTTGATTTTTTTAAAAAAATCAACAGATGGGTTTACTCACGATTGTGACTGCTCTTTAACAATTTCAAGTAATCTGCAAACCTGAAAGGTACACGATTGAGTGTGGGTTTGAAGTGGCAGAAAATATGTCAGCAAAGTGAAGTCAGTGCTTGAATTAAAGTAGTTTTTATCACCATTTCTTCTTCAGCAGGTGTTGTTTCGCATAATGGCCACGCGGTGGCAGCAAAGGCGTCATGACGCATATGACGTCACGACGCGCCTCGGGTGGTGGAAAAAGATGGGACAGGTATTAGTTTTCTTTTCCTATCAACATTTCCTGAATGTAACTGCACAGAAGTTGCTCGCCTAAACGTGTACATACATAAACATTCATCAAAGCGAATCATATTTGGACCAAACACGTTTAGTGTTCTGACTTGGACGCCAGAGCGGAGTGGGAGGGTCCCGACTGGTGTTGCACCACTTTACTCTGCATTTTTTGCCCCAGTGAGGTTGTGATCTGCCCCAGTGTGGACTACCGACAGCATCCAGGTGAGATGGTCTCGAAGCGCGGCTGCCTTCCCCTCCTGCTCGCGGTCACCTACGTGTGCTTCACGGGGGGGTTGATGTGGTCCTTCCAAGACGAGGATGCCAGCGACGGGTAACTCAGGCAGCTTTAAGCGACAGCGAGGGCTCCTCGCTTCCGAGTGGGTTGACCGTAACTCAACATTTTGTCTTTGGCAGGGAAGAATGCTCTGAAAATAACGTGTCCACCACCAAGTACCCCTGTGTGAAGTCCACCGGAGAGGCTGCGACCTGTTACAGGTGAAGCGTTGCCGTGGTCACATGTGGGGCATCAAGTGTTGTGAGGGGGCTTTAGTTTAGTGCTGCAGGGTAGGGTATTCTGTGATATTAAAATTCCAAAAGCCTGACTAATCTTGGATAAAAGTGAATGTTTTAAGGGTTTTTTTAACTAACTTTTATCTGTTGAATGAGAATTTATGCAGTAAAATGAAAATGAATTGATCAGCACACTCTCCAAATTGTCCTTAATTGCGTGAACTTTTGCAAACAAAGTTTGGTACCTGAAGAAATAATAATGGTGTATTTTACTGCTGCTGCTAAACAGTTGGCTTTGGGTTCACTTCAGTGCCGTTTTTGAAGGAAAAAGGAAGGTGTAACATGGTATAAATGTTAAAACTCAGGCTCTCCTTATAATTATTTTGTGTGGGTTTCAGAGAGCAGCTCCAGCTCCGACACTGGCTTTAATTATGACAGCTCTCACACTCAGGGCTTCCTCTCCTATCAGGGCTTCCTCTCCTAGGCTGCGGATGAAGTTGTTAGAACCTAATCTGTCTTCTTTAGGAGAGGCCACCTCGAAGACGTAATGAAAAAACCCCAAACCTACAGACTTAAGATGAGCGTCGCAGCCCAAATCTGTTCAAATCTCCAGTTTAATCCATGAACTGGAAGCTGCATTTATCTATTAAACAAAAAGTCCCGTCTTAAATACTAGAGAAACACGTCAAATTAAAACCAGAACCAGGAAAATATTTGATCTCAGGCCTGTTGTAACTCAGTTTGATGAGATAGCGGAATTTTCAAAGAATATTACGGTAAATGATGTAAACTCTTTCGTGTGATTGTGATGTGATTCATCCTTTTCTGTACGCTCCATTCTGGGAAAGCTTATTGCACACTAAAGAAATGCCAGATTGTTTAATATCCCTCCCTTCCAAGTGTGGACTTCGTGAGGTTTCATCTCGTATCGCTTGACAAACTGCTGGCCGCGGTCAGAGCACTTAGCAACATCCTGTTTGATCTTCAAGTCTCTAACACATTCTTTACATAATTCTGTTATTTTATGCATATTGGCCGCGGCCGCAGTTGTTTCCCACAGTGTTTATTTAAGGAGGGATATCTGTCTGGGCCCAGAGCAGACTGCGTGTTTCCTGGGTGCATGTCAGTTCACCTGCTCCGCCTGAGAAGACGACTGTCTCCAACCTGTATGATGCGTGTCGTCGCGGCGCCATTTGTTGATCTGACCTCACCCAGGTGAAGGTCATATAGCTACACCAGAACAACGTGAGATCTTGGCAGCACCTCGTGGAGTTGCCTAACCCAGTTTTCACTCGGCTGCCAGGTCTGTTGAAAAACTCCCGCGTTGCCTTAAATGTTATTTTTGGCTTTGGCAGCAGGTGAGGGCACAACACTGCAACACTTGCCGAGAAATATCAGACTTTATGGGGAGACACAGACCTGTCAGCAGATGAAGAGACAGAGTCGACCCTAAACCTGATGGATTCTGGTTCTGACCTCTTCGGGTCAGTCCAGAAATCTTTTCTTTGTCTCGTACGTCTCCTGGTGGACAACACAAGGTTTTCGCCATTTGTGAGCCCTCCGTTACGCTGTGTCCAGCTCTCATCTTCATCGACCATCTTCCACCCGCTCTGTACTGGCCGGGCCTGGAAGCTCAGAGCTACAGAAGCATCAACTGCTCCATCTCTTTTTACTTTGCAGATTGTTTGACTTGACATTTTGGGCGGCGTCCGACTCCACAAGTCCTGGATGTAATCATTTCTCTGGCACCTATTGGCCAGTAACAAATCAACCAATCAGCAGCTAACCATTAGCTAACTCGGGTTTGCACAACATTCCTAAAGTTTAGTCATGAGTTTTATGAGTTTTGTTTATTAGATTTGATTGAAACAGACTGCTTGTGGTGATTCTGCTGTGGTCAAGGTGTGCAACGAAACAGCGCACGGTTGCAGAATATGGTAAAACCGCTGAAACGAGACCCGTCCACTTCTGCTGTTGTAGGCTGCTTCCATGTGTTGGAAGGTAAAATTGTAGATGGGCAAGCACAACAGCTTTTATTTTGGGTTCACGTCTCCGAGTTGAACTCAGCAGTTTGCCAACATCTTAACCAGACATATTTTTTTGGGGGGGAGGCAAATCTCTGAGATTTCATGAACCTTTTGAGCAGGCAGTTGTATGTTCTGGCCAAGCAGATGTCGGTGGGGAAGAGAGTGAGAGCTCTCTTAGCCAACAATGATTATTATTGCTGTAAAGAGATTATTTGAGGCGACGACAGGCGACGTCCAAGGCCGTTTGCGTGGATTTGTTTCGCAGGCGTCGTCGCTTCGCCTGGAAAAGAAGCAGAGCGGCGAGTTTCTGCAGCTGCGGCAGTTGCAGATGATTGATGTGTGTAATTGTTGCCTTGTTATTGCTCCGAATGATTCTTGTGCTACAAAAGCCTTTTGATACAAACCCCACCCCTCCCCCCTCAAACCCCCACCTTCCCCCTTTCTTTTGAAATTTAGGGGAAATTCTGCTTTATGAAGTTAGTCTGACAATAACATTTCTCCAGCACCCCCACCCTGCCGGCCCTGCCCCATCCCCCCTCTGAGACATCCTGGCCTTGATGCTTCTCATGCACTCGGCTGATCCAGGCGGCCTTGTTTACGTCCCATAAATGGTGCCACCACGTCATGTCCACTTTGTCTAAAGGCCGCTTACGCGAGGCGTTTCTTCAGGGGCTCCAGATGCCGGAGAACAGGTTAAAACTTATCAGACAATGTTCTTATTTCATTTGAAAAGAGAGTTTGATCGAGCGCAGGGTTTCCGCTTCTGTGTCCGTTTGTTCAGTTTGGCTGGAGCGCTTTAGATTTCACCACACACCCGAGGAATTTGGATCGCAAGCAAATAAGAATTTATGTACTTTATTTGGAACTCCCCATTTAAATAGCTTTCAGTGTGGTGTTGCCGCTCTCTGACACGAATATGATGCTTACAGGAAGCAGCTGCCATTGAAGGAGGTCAACGCGAGCTCAGTTTGTAATTTCTCTCACCTTGCAAACCCAGCTCGTTCTGTAGCTGCTGGACAGACAACAACGTCTTATTCCAGGCTGCGTATCTCATGTCTAAATATCCCAGAGACGTGCACTGAAGCGCTTTTAGGAAATCTTTCTAACAGACAAAACACAGGGGAAAAAACAGATTTTGTGTACCGAGGTGACTGAGAAAGGAGCATGGAACAGGTCCAAATGCTTTCTCAACAGCCCCCAGCGTGAACTGTTTACTGGAATTAACCTCAGATGCAGAGACGGATAACACTTCTGAGCATGATTTAAGGCTCTCGCAACGGTTTCCTGACGTTTCAATAATAACAGGAGAGTTGGCAACTGACAATTAATGCAGCAAGATGCTCTTTCAGTGTTGAGCTAAGACCCAGGGCTGATATCCCATAATTCACCCTGAAATGATGCACCGTGGCCCATTGAAAAGCACAACATCTGTGTTCAATCACTATTTAGAAAGAGGATATGTATCCTGTCGGGAGTGAGAGCTCTGTTACAGAGAGGGTGACGTGGGTTCAAGGGGCTTACATGAACATTTGATGTTGCTCTGCTGACGCCTCCCACGCAGTCGACCATTAAAGGGATCTAAAGGCAACACGGAGGCCAGCTGTCAGATTAAGCCGGAGATCGGTGTGAAAAGTGCACTGATCGATGTCCCGAGACGTGTGCCTGTGAAACAGGCGTGTGCAATTAGATTCTGAGCCGTCGATCTCCGTTAAATTGCATCATTGTCAAAGCAGGCGTTTGTTTTTATCAGTAGAAGAGTACCATTAGAAGCTCCGCGTAGGTCGTTACAGCTCCGCGAGGGGAGGATGTTAGCGTGAAGCAGCGCTCCTCATCTATAACTCCTCTCTTGTCTCCTGGTTCGTTGCACTTGAGGAATTGTCATAAGACAAACAAATGACCAAGAGCAAGGACAGAAGGGTCGGAGCCATTTGCTGCACGTCCAACAAAGTGCTTATCAGAAGAGCGCGTGGAGGTCAAAGTTCATCTCTGGTGCGTGGCTGGTCTGCACAGGCGCCTTACAGCCGAATGGTTCTTGGTTCCATTCCAGCTCAGTTCTTTCCGTCCACAGTTTGCATGAACATTGTGTCCTGTGGTCATTTTTCTACTGAACATTTCTCGTATGAAATAGACATTTATCTTACTGACATGTTAGTTTAGTTTCTAACTTCCTGACTGAAGCTCCTCAGATGTCTACAGTTGTATATGCAGGAGGAATAATCCTGCAGATGCTGCATTATTTCAGTGCAGCCTTCATGTTTTTGTCATTACGTTATTAAGGATTTACTCCTCTGGCCCCAATTTGCTGCCATTCCCTCCTGTTGATGTGACCCTTTATTGCTCCCTGGTGGGTTTGCTGATATGCTTCCTAATCCCTGAGTAATTTAACTGCATTGATTTCTCTCTCTCTCTCTCTCGTGTTTCAGCCTAAAGACTCGGTTTCGAGTCTCATTCGTGATTTTCTTTTTATTTGAAATCATGTGGGATACTTGATTTGTCCTCTGTTATCCAATATTGTGAGCAGACACTTCACTCCTCCAGAGACCTTTTTGAAAATGCTTGATTTGTTTGGTTCCTTTTTAATGTTTATTTTGGAGGGTTTTTTCCTTCGCACTGTTAAATCTGTTAAAGATAACATTTCTAGTGGCCTTTCCAAGTTTCTCTTTAATAGCCCCCTGAAGTGGAAGGACACTTAGAGCAACAGCAGCGTTTAAATGGGAATAATATGGTGGCTCGGCTCAGTTAGGATGGTTCAAGTTAGAGCTACATGAGAGGGCTGCCGGCAGTTTATTATTTCCTTTAGAGAGTTGAGCTCTCTTTTAAGAGACTGAGGGGGTCAACGTTTTGCTTTTCTCAGTTTGTTGAATCTAAATTTTGTTTTCATTTGATTTTGAAAGGGTTAATTCACCGTCATATTCCTCTTAAAAGCTCACTAACATCATCCCTCAATTGGCTGTTTAATTTTATTGAATTGCCAACCAACTTAATGGGACTGCTCAGCATTAGCAGCGGCTAATGCTGAACTTGGTGCAGCCAGTGGAAAGAAAGTCCCAGTGAACTTCACTTATCAGCAAGAGAATCAAAACAAGAACTAGAATTTAGGTTTAATTGAGCCCTATATAACAGGCAGCTGTGACGGATGGTTATTTTTCATTTTCAGGCAGCGACCTCTCCGGAGCGCTCTGTGCGGCTGTCACGGCATGAGCGCCGGGTTCATGCTATCAAAAACCAACAGGTCCCGTTAATGTAGCGTGTTCGGGAGCTTTTTTTCTGCTCAGAACTCCTTGGACTGTAGTGGAGGAAATGCAGAGTTCTCGATTTTTTTCTTTGTGCCGTCTGTTTTCTGTCCTGTAATAGAAAAAAAATCAGCCTCTCTAGGGTTGATTTTTGCACATTTTTCAGAAACTTGTGCCTGTGTGTGTGTTTTGATATCATCATCTATTAAGTTATATATTTGTTCTAGAGGTTTTGTGCCAGTAACAACTATTCCATCCCTCTCTCCTATCTTGAAGAGTTGTTCTGAGTTGTTTTTGGACTCTACGGTCTCTGAATGGTCCCTTCAGCCTCCACGCTGAGTTTTATGGCCGCGTGCACCGACCTTCTACAACCTTCTAACTGTCATCTGCGGCGCTCTTCCTCCAACAAAGACCTTAAAATTCACCAACATCTGTCACCTCGCCTGCGATCATCGGGCCACGTTTAGCATCGAACTTGTGATAGAATCAATACGTCACGTTGCAGTTGCAACACATTTCAGTGAGGAATGTTAACTGTATTAAAGAAACGCACGTCAGGTTTGCCAAGATCAGGAAAATAATGGACTGTGACATTCCCTCATGTCTGACTCCTTCCTCTCAGCGTAAAGTATTATTAGCAGAAAGGAATACATTTCCAAAAGGTTTTTTTTTCCAGTCTGGAGATGTAGAAAACACAAAGGTATCCAGGCATTTTAAACACACAATCTCCCTGTTGTTATGTGATGCTCTAACCAGTTTTCTTTCCCTTCAAAATAACTTTGTGGGATTGTCACAAGCCAGTCACGTTTAATATATTATTTTATCCTGCTGGCTGTAAAACCTGCTGCTCCAGCTCCATTTCTGTTTTATAACCGCTCACAATAAGAGAAACAAGCCAAATTAGAGGATTGAAACTGAAAAATAGCTCCAGACAAGCTTCAGTGACTCTAAAAGAGCATCAGAATCCAGGCCTGTAGAGCCACGTGCCCCCCCACCCCCCAACAGCACAGAAGTCTGGAGATTACACCCCCAGACGAAGAGCTGCATCGTGAATTACTAAGTAGTCCGAAATTGTTCAGACATTATGTGTTTGAAACTGGCAGCCGAAAAGAGAAGATGGTGTGTTAGCTACATCTGGACGAGTTGGAGGAGACGGGAGACGTGCGGAACATTTGACCAGCAGATGGTTTTGTGCAACCGCCATCGACTGTTGTGCTTTTGTTTACCCGCCCATGTTGACGGCAAAGTTTTAATGGGGAAAATTGGACTTAGGTTGACGGAGCAGTTAAGAATCTCTGAGAGAGATGAAGACCGCCAGACGTGCTGGGAGCCCGGTCCAGTCCGCCCAGCGGGTGGTGCCATTAGCGTCCGACCCAGCTGGTTCACTGTGGGGGTTTACAAGGTAATTAGAGCTCTGAGGGTCCCTCCCCGGTTAACTGAGGTCAGACTAATCTATGTCTCCATTTCAGGGGTGCCCCAGTAAAACGATATGGATCACTGCCAAAATTAAATAACCTTTTAGTGGGTGATGGGGGGGGGGCACAGGTGGAAAACAATCCATGATGTCCTCTCATTCTGAGCAAGTGCAGCGGGACCTCGTGGGTTTTGGATCCAATCCCGCCATAGACGTCTGCCACGCACGCGTGATCCTCGCACCCCTGGACGAGTCCTGATTGAATTTGAATCCCACTTTTTTTCCGGGCTCATGCATATCCATGAGCCCGCGTGTTTCCTGTTAGCACGTCTCCAAGTGCCAAGTTTGGCACCAGACTGTTTTCTACGGCGTCATGAAGCGTCTGAGAGGTTTCTGGGTCATTTCCCAGCGAGGTCTCGCTCTCGGAGCTCTTTACATACCTGACACTAACATTGTCAGGAGACATTAAGCAGTCAACAAAGCACAGAGCATTTTTACTGAACAAATGCATCGTTTGTTCCGTCTTTTTAGGCTAAATATGAACGTTGACTATGCTCTATGATGAGTTGCCTACACCCTCTAAGTACGAGAGCTTCAGTTCAAATGGTTTAAATAATTATTTTATGTTTAAATTCACGTTTGCTGCATCTCTCAACCCTGGAAAAGGGCCACAGGATGACCAGTGTCACCGCCGCGTCGTCACAGTGGGAATTCCAAGTGGTTTCCCTTTAAACTTCGTAGCTGCAAGAATGCAATGTGAGAACTGGAGCGCATATTTGGATGGCCTTGTAATTTAAACCGTGCAGTGAAAACACATGTTTTCTTGTTTTGATTTAGCATTTGTGAATACTCAGAGCTGCGAGCAGAAGACGTAGGCCTGTAGTCAGACTTAAACAACCACCCGTGCTGGATCAGACCTTCACATCAGAGACTGTTACGTTGTTTTTGGAGTGTATGTTTGAACCTTTTTCACTTCAGAATAAAAGCATCATCTGCAATTTTCCGCAGGAATACCACAGATCATTCCATAATCAGGCTATTAAAGTGCCCTAAGCTGCCCAGTCACCAACATGACCAAGGTTTTAAATGTGATAATTCAGTGTTGTGTCAGGAAGCAATAAAAGGTGCAGCATAATAAGGCTCATGGGCATTTATCTGAGGGACTCGGTAAGGGAAACGTCAGCACAAGCATGGATCCAGTTTCTGCGGGACGTTGTCCCCTCTTTCATGCACTCCTGCAGACACACACGGAAGTTTGTTTTCTCACGAATGTTGGACCAACTATGGTTATTTTGCTTAGCTGGTTATTTGGTGCCTTCTCTCCCTGTTGGGATGTTGTTATGACATGAAATATTGGGTCACACAGGAAACCATCCTCAGATCAACTCTCCCACCAGTCCTCTCCCGCCCGCACGCCACCACATGAGCTGCTGTGAGATATGGAGACGACTTATACCGCAGCGTCTTTTTCGCTGATTTTTTTCATGCTTCAGAAATTGAAGAGTGCCAAAATTCCATCTGACCAAACATCATTTTAAGGCCAGAATGGCCGCGCACGCACAGATGGAGGGCAAGTGCATGTTATTTTCGGAGGCCTATGCTGTTCTGAGCGATCAGTTCTCTGGTTTGGCTCGATTTGATGACGTGACTGTTTGAATAGCTACATGACCTTTATGACGGAAACGTAACGGGATTCATAAATGAACGTTACAGCTCAAAGAGGGATTGTTAGCTTTAGCCACCTGATTAGCTGGTCTCTGTTTCAGGGCTTTAAGTAACTATTTCAGGGAGAAATCGCGGCGTTTTACGGTGCTGCACAGCCAGAAATGAATACAATCACAGAAAATTGCCTGAATAAACCACATGAAAACTGCACCTCAGCCGGGCTGCATTGTTATTTCCACACACACCCTGAAGATCTCTCCATCTGTCAAGTATTCTATTACCCAGCATGCCACAGGACTGCCCTGCAAAGACCTGGGGTGGTTTACAGGTTACATTACAGGTTACATTCAATGTTTCCTGTCTCACTGACTGTAATTTGGTCTGTTTTCTTCCAAAGATGAGGGAATGTCAGGGTTTTTATGCAACTGGAAGTGTCACAAGATCTTCTGTCTGATTTATTTGCAGAAAGAAATGTTGCAAGGGCTTCAAGTTTGTGCTGGGCCAGTGTGTTCCTGAAGGTAGGGGGAATATTTGGATGTACATTAACTGTTTATAGATGTTTATTATTCTACCCTCGCTTCTTCCATCATCGCTGAGGCCCGTCGCCTGTTTTTGTGCTCACGTGTCTGACACAGCCGCTCTTTCTCCAGATTATGATGTGTGCACCGACGCCCCCTGCGAGCAGCAGTGTACCGACCATTTTGGTCGGGTGGTGTGCACCTGTTACCCCGGTTACCGCTACGACCGCGAGCGCCACAGAAGCCGGCAGAAGCCCTACTGTTTGGGTGAGTCTTGCATTCTTTGTTTTTTAAAGCCTCCTGTGTACGTACACCCCCTTATTTTCTGTGTATTTTAGGAAAATAGTTGCTGAAGTATGTTGCAGCAAATTTTCCACAGTAAAATATTGTCAACCCATTCATACCAGCCAAATATTGTTTTTCCTGACTTAGTACCATATTTATAGATTAAGTTTGGTGTCTTTTTCCCACTTACCTTTTTTCTATATTTTTTTTTTTACAGTGTTGTGTGTACATACAGCTATATCATATTCTCGTGTGTTTATGCTGGATTCTGGTTTCGATACTTTCTTTAAAGGTGTCAAAATCCTACATTCCGGATCATTTTGTCTTCTCCTTCTGTGTCCCTGCATGTTGCTGCAACATATAGATATCGATGAATGTGCAGACAGGAACATGTCGGCATGCTCACAGCTCTGCGTTAATTCTGTGGGGAGTTATAGGTGTGAGTGTGAAAAGGGCTATTTCCTGGAAGAAGACGGGCAAACGTGCACTAAAGGAGAGAGAGGTGAGACGAGCCTTTTTTCATCACGTTTTCCCTTTTATCCCAAGAAGACAGATGGAGTTTTCAGTCCTGCAGACATCTGGGAGCCGTTACACTCTCCAGCTTCTTGCGAGTTCCTGTTCTGCTCTGATTTTCTGGCTGCATTAGAGAAAACGTCACAGATGGTTCCGACTACGACAGAGTCAGTTTTTGCCCCATATTCAGTCATTGCAGTCGGGGAGAGGGGAATCTGGGGGGGGGGGTGTAGATTTGCTACTTCCTCCCATGAGTTTATCTTCCATTACCACATTTGCAGAAATGACTGGAGAGTGGAAACTCCGCGGTACGCGCTCGTTCTGGGATACTTCCTGCTAATTTGTAACAGTGGGGACACTAGTGCCAGTAAAGTGGAGACCGGAGTGAACTCTGAGCATTAACTGCAGATCTTGGCTCCACTTCACCCATCATGATGCCACTAAATATCAGAAAGATTGGAAACTTACAGCTCAAAATTGTGCAACAAATAGACCTAAAAATCAGTCCGGGTCTTCCACATCATTGAAAACAGTTCAGTTATTTTCCCCCTGAACACATGTTAAAGACAGCATCATTTCCGCTCCCCAGCAGTGCATCTCTTTGAGAAGTCTGACAATGTGATGAATGCTGGTACTTGCTCAGCCACGTGTGATGAGTTCCTGCAGATCAAGATGTCGGTGCTGCAGCTGAAACAACAGGTAAGCGTTCAAAAAAGAAAGGGCTTCGTGTCCAGTACGGTCGTCCTATCAAGTTTGAACTCATCCCTAATGCACATTATTTATGGCGTCCAGCTGTGTTGCCTGGGTGCCCCTGCAGCTTTATATTTATTACATAATGAAGGTCTAATAAAAATGCTGGATGTGCGCGATAATAGCGACGCTATTGAGTTGCACGTGTGGGCGGGTCAGGTATTGGGGTCAGACTCTGGCGCCGAGGGTCACAGCTGTGCTCATGCATAATGCTCACTGATCAGCAGCTGAACTCTGAACCTCCCCGAGGTGTACACGGATGCGTGCGCACGTATGTGGGCATATGTTTTTTGGATGCGTGTGCACATGGGCTTGGACCTGTGGGCCCCTGCAGCGCTGCATATCCCAGCAGGACTGTCAAAATCAGGCGAGGTTCCGAAAAGATCAGACAACTTTCTCCAAGGACGACACTTGGCCCTCGGGGCAGGAATATGTTTTCTGGAAGTCCGTCCCGTTGTTCAGTTTCCTTCCCCTGATTTTAGAGTAACACCTGAAGGATCATATGTTGTTGATTCGATGGATCAGGACTTCAGGTGTTTAGAGATTTCTCTTTGACCTCAGTCACTATTTCCTGCGTCCTAATTCAAGATGACCGTGCTGTCGAACAGTGCCGGTGTCCACGAGCAGATGTCCCGAGAGAAGCTCCTGACATCGCCCATGTTTTCTCCAGGACCTCCAGGTCTCCCAGGTCCTCCAGGTACACCATGCTGATAAAGTGCGCACATACCGAATGCTCGTCTTTAGGCGACTCATATGTCTCTCGATCGTGCTAGGAGGTCCAGGACCGGAAGGCCCTCCGGGATTGAAAGGCCCCCCAGGGCCCGCTGGTCCCAGGGGCTTGATGGGACCTAGTGGACCCACACCAGACCTGTTCCACATGAAACGAGGCCCCAGAGGACCTGTGGTCAGTCAATTTCTCTTAATCTCAGTTACTCTTCTCTTAGTTTGGCAACAGAAAACTCTCAAATGTTGAGCTGCAGGTCGGTTTCTAAGGGCTGCAGCCTTGCAGATGTAGGCCTGCCCCTCCTAACATCATTAATTATTCGGTCTCCTCTTAGATTAATGAGACTGCAGCAGTTGCAATCAGCACAGGCTGACTAAAGCTAAGCCAAGAGGGCTGGGAGAGCAGAGTTTGGACATGAAGGCAGCGTATCGCGTCCTCGCTACAGAGGCATAATCCTGCTGCTGCGGTCTGGGAGAAATGGCCGATCCGTCTCCCTCGGCTCGCTGCTGACAGGTGTTTGATAGCACGTCGGGCGTTCAGGCGTGATGAATGTGGTTTGGTCTGTGGCTCGCGGCGTTGGCACCAGACTGAGCACTGGGGCCGTTTGTTATATAATGTCTAGAGCTTCAGCGATGATTATCCCAGAAAACGGATAAAAGCGATTGGACTTATGGAAGATCAAACATGATTAGGATGACAGGTTGGACTTCAGAGTTTAGGATTCGTTCATTTGCAGTGAAAATCATCGTGCACATCAGAAATCTTTTTCCTTTTTCTTATTTGACAGGGACCTCCAGGAGCACCAGGAACAACTGGATTAAAGGTGACATCACGTGCAATCTTACCGAATGATCTGAATGGGCAGATTTCTTTCCGTCACACACCTTTGTTACATGATTCATCCATTAGAAATGTCCCCGTTTGTCGGCGTAGCCCAGGCCTCCCACATATAGCTCCTCAGGCAGAGGAGTCAGCCGGGCTGGTTTTAATCAAAGGTGGCCCAGTTGGTGCAGAAAGCCCAAATGTACCGACAAACATATTTCTCAACAGCTAAATGGAGTTTAAAGTGGTTCTTCAGGACTTTCGGGTTGATTAAACCTTGCAAGTTGATGCAGGTCGGAGGAGGTCGATTGGTGGGATCGTCTTCAATCCTGGGTGATGTTGTTCCATCCGCCATAATTACCAAAGAACCATAAAAACTGTGCGGGTAGATTTCTCTTTCATGTTTTCAAGAGGTTTTTGCAGCATTTGTCCATATATGAAGCTTAGACAAGGTCTTGTCTCGTTGACTGAGCTGCAGCCGACCTCTGTGCACAGAGAAAGACCGAACTTAGAGATAAATACCAGCATTTGGCATCTTTGCTCTTTGGTGTTCTGCAGATGCTCGCAGCAGGTTGCCCTGCAGTCAACACCATTTGTGTTTTCCTCACTGTCAAGGTGAAAACTCTTAATACCGGCAGGCTTTTAAGGCTCTCTGGAACATCACGCGGATTTTGTTAACATTGCCTTTGAATTTGCTGGCAGGTGGTAGAAACCACATCTCAAAACAAAGTGGAATGTTTTTTTCCTCTGTGCTTTGCTTCCTTGGGAAACTTTGGGAATGGTAGCCTCCAATTATATTCCCCTAAAAACTAAAGGTTTGTCAGTGTGACTATAACATACTGAGGAAATTAATAGTACACTTTTTGAATAGCAGTATATTGATGTGGTGGCTCTAATTGGGAACATTTCCGTTGTTATATTTGATCCAGCAGGATCTTTAACTACAGCAGCTGGAGGTTATTTGGTAGCTAGTTTGTGGCAGCTTCTGAGGCAAAATTGAACCAATAAATTATTAAATATAAATTTGGCAAATTGAGAAAAACTTAACTTGTCAGTATTTTTGTAGACCAAGGCCAGAGTGGACACTGAAGAGGAACTCATTCTGGGTGCTGAATGATGTAGCCATTTCCATCTGGTCTTCCATCCGGGTCGCTGCCCCTGCAGTCGGGGGCACTAAGCAGTTAATTGCCCCATGGGGATAAATAAATAAATAAATGAATCCTCTTTCTTCCATTGCGCATGGAACAGTTTAGGTGCTTTACTGATGTAGCAGGTTGGTAGTCTCAGTGTTGCTGGGATGTTTGTGTGGATAGATGTGAGGGTGATGGTAATCTGCGTCTCCCAGTAATAAATGCGAACCATCTGCCAAAACACTCCCAGCACCGGCGTGACCCTGCGCCTGGCAACCACAGTAGTCAGGTCAGAGCGCGCAGGCGTGCTACCGTTAATCGGCTCGCTGCCAGGATGCCTCGCTGCATCGACATGTTGGGTGTTATAAACAGCACTCTTGATTTATTACAGGACGCAGACACAAAGTTTAGACATCTGCTTGTGTGGAGATGTGAAAAGGACTTCAGTTACCACATTAAGCCACCGTAGAGCCGGGATTTGTCTAGTTAAGCTTCGCATACAAGTGGGATGTAATGGGAAATGAGGACTCGGCTACCTTGTCCAGATGCGAGTGCTCGATAAACATTCTATTTCTTAAGAAATAAGCCTGTGGCTAATCACATTTAACCGCATGTTAACGTATGATCGTGCCTTCACTCTTCCTTTCATCAAAGCTCTATTATTCCAACTGGAAGAACATAAATTCCCTTGCTTTTTCCCACACTGGCCCAAATGTAAGGTAAATATTTGCCTTGTTTCCACAGGGTGATAGAGGAGCTCCCGGACCAGCAGGACTGCCTGTAAGACTCATGATTAACCGTATATTGATGCCACACCATTATGGTCTGTTGGTACAATCCAGTGCAGTTAATTAAACAAGTAAACAAGCTAAATTAGAAAGCATTCCCTCTTTTCTGTAAAGTCTGTCTATCATGTTAAACTTGCATAATTGAGCTTGTTTTTGATTAATATAGAATAGTTACATATGTATATGTGAAATATGAACATAAGACTTTTTTGTACTCAAAACTCCAGGGACCTCCTGGCTCCTTTGATTTTCTGCTCCTGCTGATGGCAGAGATCCGGAATGACATCACCGAACTGCAAAACAAAGTGTACGGCCGACCGGTGCATTCTCAAGGAGAGGACTTTCCTGCTGCTCCTGATGGCTGGGTGGACAACCAGGAAAATCTGGACACAGGCTCAGGAGAAGACTACAAGGAAGTACGTCAAACAGGCGGTGGAGGATTTAAAAGAACCCGGAAGAGGAAACCAGAACGGGAGAGAAAAGGCTTTAGTTAAAACTGTTAATGTAAAAAGAGACTAATGTCAGGTGTATATATTGCAGAGTTTTCCTTCTATATTTAACAGGCTTTTGAGCATAAAATACTGTAATGTTTTTAACAGATTTTTATTTTTGTATGATACAAGAATTTTTACACCAAATTACTGTATTAATCTGTGCAAATGCATGTGTTTTTTTTGTTTTATCTTTAATAAATGTGGCTTCTTCACACCACACAAGAGAAAGATTAGTTGCTTTTTCGCAACCAAACAAGCTCAGACTTATTCAGAAATTTACACGTATAAACGTGGAAAAGATTTTTATGAAAAGATTTTTTCCAGCAGTGGGCAATATCCGACTTGTCCGCTAGAGGGACACATCAACCAGAGCATCGCAATAAGTCATACATTAGAAAATAAAAACTTTAAGTCTGATCGATATATGTACGAATAAAATATTTTTTCAGAAAGAAAATTAAACCTACACAACACCATGCTTATTCGGCAATTTAACAAACTAAATCAGGAACTATATTTGAATCGCACTCCGAAACGTGAATCGTGGTAGGTCAGTAACAGTGGTGATCCACTAGGGGGAGACACTCGCCAGCAATAACGTGGTGTGTCATGACGGACCATGAATGATGCACAGCAGCGCAGTGTGCAGCGAACTCACTAAACTCTGTAGTCTAATTTGCACAGAAGCATGTGACGATAATCTAAACTCTGTTATGAATAAAGATTTGTGGGCGTGATCATCCACTGCGGTCTAATTTGTGTTTTCTTGTTTATTTTCAGACCCAATTACTTAAATTAGATGTTATTATGCAACAACACAACCCTTTTCAAGGATGTTTGGCAACATGAATAATACGCACCAGTGATGACAATAACCTAGAACGTATTTCCTGCACTTTGCTCTGTTGTTGTATTATGAGACAACCTTTAGTTTATTGTATCTTTGTGAATTTATTTTGGGATGAAAAAAGAAAAAACAATTCAAAACATCGTGTATGCTACATCATTGTGCATCTTTATAACTTTTTTTTATACATTTTAGAAAACATATTTTACAGAACAAAATCATGGCAAAGGGTTTTGTTTTTTGGAAAAACTCCATTCTGGAAGTAATTAATCACAGTCAAACAAGGGCAAGTCTTAAAAGATTTCAAATATTTGTTGAAGTGGCCCCTTGTTCCTAATTATATCTCACTGCCTGTCCCTCTCATTATTTAGAACTATACCCACAAAAAGATGCAATAGCGAATGGGACCCATCACACAGACAGCTCTCACCAAAAGAAAATGTTTAATTGCAACTGAATGACTGAGTTACTGTGTTGCACTGAAGGCCTTAACGAGGTAATTTTATTAGTAGAGGCTGCCTGGAAAATGATGGGGGGAAACAAACACAGTACAGAGAAAATTAGTGTTACCCAGTTCATTAATTAATGCATTAATGTGGGCCGCAAATTAACTGCCATGAAAAAGCTCTTTCAGGGAACAGCCTGATGAAAAAAATACATTGTTGCCCTCTAAAGCAATTACAAGACAGTGCAAATTCAATTCTAATGAGGTGAAAGGCACCCCCTTAACATCCATCTCCTACCCCCCTCCTCTTTTAAAGGACTTACTCTTGTCAGAGCCTAAGTTTAAGGAAGTATTGAGAGTGGAGGAGACAATAATAAGAGATCGGCCTGCTCCTGAGTGCTTTATATGCTGCAAACAGGTAGAGAGGAGTGAATGGCTCTCTTTCTGGGACTCCTGGGGGGCCTGTCTTCCCAGCACAACAACACTTGGCCCTGAGAAAAGGGTCTGCTCAAGGGCCTGGGCAGTGAATGGGTCTGTGCTGCAGCGGGTCACGCTGAATGGCCACAAGTTCTTCAATTATTACAAACTATGTTGTGCCAGCAACAGGGCTGCACACATGTGCACAAACACGCACACACCTACGCAGACAAAAACCATGCACATAGACCGCCCTCACCCTTCCACCGCTCCCTCTCATTGAGTTATCTTTACTCAGGCTTTGTCTCCTCTAATTGGAGCTGATGAGGGACTAATTGGTAGCTTTTTTACGACACCCACTACTTAAGCAATGGCAAACTAAGGGAGGCAGCATGAGCAGAGTTAATGAGAGGCTTTAGACAAATAAAAGCTTTAAAATCGGCCTGTTTCACAGAACAGGGAGAAAGGGAAAGTTGAGAATACCTTTTGTGTCCTCCACATCTTTCACTCATGTGCAGGTATCTGAAAAGGAGAGGCAGCGGTGGAGGGTGCACGGTGGTTGCCGAAATGTTGAGCACTTGTGCGCATAAAGGGATCTGTTCTGTATTGTTTGGGGGCCCATCGTTTAGTGTGTCTGTTGGTAATGAAAGAGGGCTGCTCTTCAAATGAATGTGGCAAAGACTGCAGTGGACAATAAGTGCCCCCCCTTCACTGCCCCCCGGACCACATTGGACCATGCTGAAGCAATCTGAAATAAAGGTTTTGTCCTTCTGCATTGTCGAGGGCCAGTATGTGGCCTACATGTGCAGATTTGTGCCAACAAACACAACAGTGAAGCCAGTCTGTGGGGCTCTGATGTGGTTGTTGGACAACACTGGCATGTGTACCTCCTGTCAAAGCACTGCAGAAATATTAGCATTTAGTATGTGAACTCGTCCTCCACTTGTCACATGGTATGGGGATTAGCAGCGTGGTGGCACGTTCAACCACAGGACGTTTTTCTCAGCATGCTGTCAACTCAGCAGACATTTAGTTCATGTGATAATGGCTGGCTTTGTGCTTTCTAGGTATGGATAAACACCATGGAAGCAACAGGCTTCATTTAACTAAGCCATGGTGTAACACCAGGAGGTGATGAGCCACTCTCATTTTGCCCCCTAATGTGATATGGGTGAACATCTTTAGCTGCTTGAACAAGTACCCAACATGCACGACTAAACTCTTATTTGCTGTTGCATTTTATCAGGTCAAGCATCCGGTCAAGGACTTTGGAAGAGGGACGCCTCCTGTGATGATGGAAAATGTTATATTAGAAGTCACACTGGCCTAAATACAAACTTTTAACAATCATGCAGAATTAAGTAAGGGCCAGTTAATCCAGCATTTTAGAGGATTTTTAGGTTCCTGACCAGCTTCCTGTCACTCCCCTTTTTTCTCTTGTTTATTACGGTTGTGTAATTCACTGGCCAAATATTTGTGCTGACTCATGTGATAGGCTATTCACCATCTCCATGACCCATTAACACCCCACGGGTTCCCATTGTCCACCCCTAAATGGATCCATTAGCATCACTGTTGTTATTCAAATCCTACATTTCCTAACAAGTTTGTAGTTTAACGCTCTTAATGAGGACTTCCTCAGACAAAAGCACAGGAGGCTTCTATTTTCTCCACTTGCACTCACGCAAACCTGTTGGCTTTCATGACTTTTACATGGATCACTTCCATCTAGAATTTCCTGCATTCTCTCTGTTAATTCAGTTCATTTTTTTTCTGCATAACCATTCTGCATCACTATACAATCCATCCACATGTCCATATTCAATTTCATGTTTTGATTGTTTGTCACATTGTATATTCATGTCAGTTCAATTTTTGACTGCTGCTGACACACTTTAACGATTATAACCTTTTTGTGCAATTAAATTGTTTTTGTTTTTTTTCTGGTGCAACATTCATATTAGTAATATTCAATATGTTCCCACATCTTTCTCCAATCAGCAAAGGATTTTTTTTATAGTCCACTGTAATTTTTCATACATAATGTAAATAATGTTAATGTTTTAAATGCATTCTCTGTCCTCAGAATCTAGAAGCTGTTCTGATTAGCCATCACTGTTTTGCTGATCAGTGTAGAATAGTCACCACCTTCACATTAGCACCACAACTATAGTGTGCTTTATAGTGGGGCTTGTTCCTGAACCTGTAATCAAAGGCCATGAGAGAGCGAGGGGACTGCGCCACAATCTGAGAGGAAGAAGCTAATGTAGAAAGTGAGTGGCACATAATTGTGTCACCTTCTGCCTCCTGCTGAGGCTTTTAGATGGCAGTGAAAGCCCCTGCGGACAGTGCTGGGTGACCTTACACAGGGTTACAAGCCTTTGCAGAATAACATCTGATACAAAAGCTGAAAGAATGAAAACCTGAATTGTTTGGTCTTTGTTAATGAGTTCAATTGAATGTAGTTCACATGACATGTCACTTTTGTATTTTGTTCTGATTTCATTATTATGATTACTTATGGATACCACCAAACACCATGTAAGTGTCTATCAATTTGGTAGCTTTTCATTTATTCAGAAATGCATATTTTTTAAGGATTCTCTGGGAAAAAAAAGAACCACACAAAACTAATGAGTTCAATTTCACACAAATGTGGCGGTGCTGGCAAATGCAGCAAGGGAGTTAGTTTGGTTTATCATTCTTTTATTTTGCACATCATTATGCATGAATTAGGCAAGGAAATGATACTTAGCATTTTTTGCTGTTTTTATTTTCCTCCAAAGCTCAAGTTGCGATGTTAAAACATTCATTCTCATGCATTTAGTAACTACTAAAGTGCAAAAAACTAATAATCCATTGTCTTCATAAAAAATCATTTATGTGTTTTGTGCAAATGTTTTATCTATTTCTAACCTTCATGTCATAAAGTACAAAGAATTTTGACTGTATAGATCCAGACCTATATAATTATTGATTGATTGATTGAAATTAGGACAACTGGGGATTTATTTATTTAATTTGATTTTACAGTTAAAACACGTGCTGAGTAAAAGTAATCTTAAACATGACTTTTTTTTTAAAAAAAATAAGCTTGAGTATATTCAATTATTAATAATTTTCTGCTATTATTCGCAACCGCTGCAGTGGGAAGTGTGTCGGGAGGAGAAAAAGCGGAAAGAGAAAAATGAAAAGACGCAATGCTGAATCTGCTTCCGGGTTGTCGCGTTTCATTTGTTTACTTGACGACGTGACTCACGCAGAACGTTCCTCGTGTCAGCGCGAGCTGCTGCCTCCAAAAAGAGGCGAAACGACACCAAAAATCCGTCCAATGAGAAAACGCCCTGTTGGCCCTACGCGCATCCCGACATGCGCGTGGTCTCAGCGCTACGTCAGCAGTGATACAGAAACATGGCGGTGTCCATAGCAAGGCGACCGGCTGCTAACGCTGCGTTCCTCCTGATAACTTTTCTAACAGTGTTAATAAACCAGCACAGTGTCGCTGATGTCCCCGCAGGTGCCTCAACGCCAGAAGAGCCTCCCCACCGACGGTTCGAGTACAAATACAGCTTTAAAGGTCCGCACCTGTCTCAGAGCGACGGCAGTGTCCCGTTTTGGATCCACACTGGAAGTAAGTTTGTGCCCAGCTGTGAGCATCACCAGCCCGTCCCCAAACACTGATTTACTGCCACTTTTCAACCCGGACAGCGGATTCTTGAACGTGGCTTTTCCTTTTTAACTAAGGCCGTTTCCGTTCCTGCTGCAAAGGCACGGTAGTGCGGTGCTTTGCTCATTCAACGATTTTCCACCGCTTTATGACACAGCCCGGTGTTTTATGAAGGTTGATTTTTTATTTTTTAGTCATTTCCTTCAAAGAAAGTGATTGAATTGCAGCAAGCGTGGAGGGAAGCGGAGTGTTGAACTTTCCTCTTTCCAAACGGGCCTTTGGAACCTTACATCACACACCGGGTTGCCCAGAGGTTGAGATGAGGGTTCAATAGGTACAACGAGAGATTACGGCGTCATGAGAGCACCAGTGATGGTTTCCGCATTAATGCTTCATGCTAATTACAGAACTCTTTCTTTCTTCCTTCCGGTTTTGAAGTGCAAATGTCTTGCCTGCAGCTGCACACTACAGCCGATGAATATATGTAAAAACACGCAATAGATGTCTCAAGCACTGCCAAACTGTTTATTTAATAGGCCTATTTCACAGCTAGTAATATCAACAGAATGTGTTGTTGTTGTTCTTTTCATGCTTAACACTTGAGAATGAATAGATCTGAGCAAAAGTTCCCTGGTAGTTAAAGATTAGATAATTCTGATAATTAAATAAAATAATTAAATAAAATAATTTATTTATATATATATATATATATATATATATAATATATATATATATATATATATATATATGCCTCTAACATCCTCCTCATATTCTTCATCCCAGGTGCTATTCCCAGTGCCGACCAGGTGCGTATCACACCGTCCCTCAGGAGTCAACGGGGCTCCATTTGGACAAAAAACAAAGTCCTCTTTGAGCACTGGGAGGCCGAAGTGACCTTCAGAGTCTCTGGAAGAGGACGGATGGGAGCTGACGGTCTGGTGGGTATTGTTTAAAGGTGATCACTGTTCTGGCTGCCCTTTGACCTACTATAAACACATCAAATTATATGACTGTTAGGTCACTTGCCCGGCTGCCTGAAAATTGATTTTTCCCTTTTAATGCTTATTTAAGCATTTAATGGCAATATAATATTCATTATGGGCTGCTGCATAACTGATTAGCACTTATCACTGTAAATAACTGCTTTAATTTATTTCTCCAGCACAGGGAAAACCTTGTGTTTAACCACATGCAAGAGTTATTAACAGCTTTTTTGTCTTTGTCTCCCAGGCTGTGTGGTTCACTGCATCTCAAGGACTCGAGGGTCCAGTTTACGGTGCTGCTGACCAGTGGGATGGATTTGGAGTCTTCTTTGACTCCTTTGATAATGATGGCAAGGTCAGTGAGAGACTTGTTGAGCCGTAAAGAATAAAACTGAAGGGTTAGGGTTAGGGTTAGGGTTCTTTGCTGTCTTCAAGAAAAGCAGATATTTTAGTCATGCTGAACAGCTCTTTCAGCATGTTTGTGTCACATTTGGATTTTATTTGCAGGTATAGGTGATATTTGTGGATGAGATTACCCAGAGGCTTAGCCACCTCTGCTCTGCAGATGACTAATCAGGATTAACGTGATTTTTGTTTCTCTTTGTCTTCCTCTCTTCCAGAAAAATAACCCAGCTATTATTGTTGTGGGGAACAATGGCAACCTTGTTTATGACCACCAGAAGTAAGTAAACACTTCTTCAGCTTTCGCTCTAACGTTTTCACCATCTCACATTTTACCAACTTAAAGAAGATTAGAAAATATGATTATATTTGCTTGGAAAGTAAATAATCCTCTATCTTTTCTAATCTCCCGCGGGTGAGTGAAAGCTTTAAATCACTTTTTCAGTGCCATTCCAGCTTCTCTTCAGAGTTCTCGAAAACATACAGCAGCTTTGGGATGAACTCCAATCACGCTGTATTTTCTTCACACTTGTGCTAATGTTTAGTCTCTTGTTTTGATCCAGCGACGGCACCACACAGGCCCTTGGAACATGTTTACGAGACTTCCGCAACAAACCGTATCCGATTAGAGCCAAAATAACATATTACAAGAAGACACTGACGGTAGGAGAAATGGAAAAAACTCTCATGTTGTGTCCCAGATATAGATAATTACCATCATATACAGAATGATGCGACTGCAGGGTTTAATTATTAGCATGTTTGCTAGCCGGATGACTGTTGTGTCCTCAGGTGATGATCAACAACGGCTTCACTCCAAACAAAGACGACTATGAGTTCTGCACAAAGGTGGAAAACATGATCATTCCCACCGAAGGCTTCTTTGGGATTTCCGCTGCCACTGGTGGTTTGGCAGGTACAATTTTTCTGTTAAAACCCCTCAAAACTGCTTGAACGCATCTAGTTTTATCAGCACAGTCCTAACCTGTGGCTTCCTTCTCCAAGTGCGTTTCCATGCGCATCTAATTCGGACTACGCTCGTCACTCGATTAGCCTGAATAACCTGTGCGCAGATCACATACGGCCACTCACACAATCAAGCTGTGTGGGGGTAAACCAGATACATTCGGACGTCTCTGGGCCAATTTTAGTGGAGTTTAAGGTGTCCATGTGCATTTTATGTAGTCAAAGTAAGATGGGAATTTGGTTTTCTTGTGCACATGTAAAGGCACTTAATCTAAAATTTCCATTATATCTCGTTACAGCTTCCTCATTCATTAACGTTACCTAAGATCATTTATGTTTCAGCTAGTCTAATGATTTTGCACTGAGTAACTCAGCATCTTTTTCTTCTAACAGATGACCACGATGTTTTGTCCTTCTTGTTATTCAGACTCACAGAACCAGGCCAGCAACTGGTAACTACATCTTTTAGAGAGTGTGTGTATTTGTGTGTGTGGGCGAGTGTGTGTGCAGAAACTCTATTGAGTTCAGCTCTGAAGGATTTCCTTTTTGTCTTTCCAATTAAAGCCCCCAGCTGAATCCGAGATTCCTAAAGAAGAGAAAGACAAGTACCAGGAGGAATTCCAGAACTTCCAGCAAGAGCTGGACAAAAAGAAAGAGGAGTTTCAGAAAGAACACCCAGATGTGCAAGGAGAGCCAAGTCAGTTCAAGAGACCTCTGCTGGTCTAAAATATTAGAATTTTGCATTATTTGAACATACCCAGTAAAATGTTGAGAAAATAAGCATCATAATCTGGATTGTAATTGTATGTTTCCAGTTGAGGACTTGTACGAGAGCGTGAGTGATCGTGAGATCCGCCAGGTCTTTGAAGGCCAGAATCAGATCCACCTGGAGATCAAACAGCTGCACCGGCAGCTCGCCATGATCTTGGACGAACAACGGCGATACGTTTCTGTCGTCACCGACGAGGTCGCGAAGAAGACAGCGGGCACCACGCCGGGACAGGTACACACAGACCCATATAGCAGCTTTTCCACACCTGGAAGGTGTTCAGGTCTTAGGCTCTTCTTTGGTCTCTTTAAGATGGACTCTGCCACTCAGCAGCAGCTGGGTTCTGTTCTGGCCACCCAGCAGGAGGTCCTCAAGAACCTGGATGAGTTGAGGTGAGTGACGGTGGCTGTTGATGCTTCAACTGACTGTTGTTTTTGCAACAAATATGAAGGTGGATCCTTGATACGCCAAAAAAACAAGGGAAATCCCTGCAGTTAAACCCTCCAAATGATATTTAATCCCAGGAGCGCTGCAGGTGTCTCTCCTCCCAGCTGTAAATGGCACAACCATCACGCCGCCTCCATCTTCTGTGATGTCTCTCTTCTAAAATTAAAGATTAACAGCGCTCCCACCAAAAGTTTGTCTTAATCTCGGCAGGATAACAGCAAATCCCAGATTGATAAGTATGAGAAGACAGTGTTTAAAATATATCATTTTCCCTAAGAAGAATTTAGATGTTTTCGAAACACACAATAAGCGCAGCAGGTATATTAATATCAAGCTGTAATCGTCTCGTGGTTGCACAGATTTCAAGATAATAGAGATTAAAAGATTTTAGGATTCCCTTCCATAAAAAATATTTAAAGAACAGTTTGATTTTGGTACTTTGGGGTGAGTAAGCCTGATTAGGTGTTCAGATTGTATTTTTTTTTGGTTTAGAGCTGGTATGAAGTCAATAACATATTTGTTCTTATGTCCGGCCTCTCTGAGGTGCTTGTGGGCTTAGTGTTATCAGCACGCGATGGATTATAAAAGTCTTCTTTTAGATTTGTGAAGCGGTTTTGATTCGTGTTTTATGTATTTATCTCGACAAATAAATCGGTCACGTGCCGTTCGTCAAAAACTGAGTTTTATATCTATTGTGGCACTTTGTTGTTTAGATTTTTTTTAGCGTCCTAACAAAAGAGCTTTTATTTATTTTCCAAAGAGGCACCTTTGTGCCGTGGCCTCACTTCGCCCATCTTAATTTTAACGCACCATCTGCATTACGAATTAATCAGTATCGCAAGATATTAAAGATTTTATTTTATGTAACATTAATCTCTTAGCCTCATGTATCATAAAAGAACCAAGCTGTTTATATGCCCTAAATCCAACAGGACACTCATGTTCATTGACTTTGCATACATGATTTTCTTTATTATACTGCTGACCCATAATTTACACAGAGCAGACCCAAACGTGTCCTGTTCGCTAATTCTACCTTTTATATGAGTTAATTATACAGGAATATAGAGTTTCTGTGATGGTTCTCTGTTCAGGAAGCATATTATCAGGATTTTAAAGACAAGGTAAGAGCGGGATGATTGACACAGACCCTGCACAAAAAGGCTGCAGCTGCTCCTGCTAATGTGCTAATGTGCACAAGTGGTCTTGCCTAGATTAAGCTCTCAGCTGATCCTGACCCATCTTTTACACACAGTTCATGGCAGGACTCCATCTGAGTACCCAAGGAAGCTGTTGTGCTCATAAATGGGTCACTTGTAGCAGATGAAGATTATATACTGGGTTTAATAAATGATCACTTACTTTCTCAAGGGAGATTTTTTCCCCCTTTCCGCAGAACAAATTAGATTTTGTTTGTGTGTCATCCCTGTCCGTCCTTTCAGACTGGGGCCATGTGGCGGAGCAAGAAAAGGCCACCTCTCAGCCATTTTGTCCTTATCAGATTAGTAGTCTTTAAACACATCTGTCATACAAGAGAAGAAACACGATTTAACCCCAAATGATTTCTTGTCACCCCCTCAAGCTCCAAAGGGACTTCCTGGTTGCTCTGCTGGAATTCCTTTCATTTGTTGAGTCCATTTTTTTCTTTATAATCGTCTTAGATGTGTTTAAGATGATAAGGGAAACTTATTGCTGTCTCTCTGTGAGTAATCAGTTTCAAGAAATTACATTTTTTTGAGAAATATGATCCAGGCTTAGAAGTCTTAATTTTCTCTGGAGAGAAAATAATATAAATTTCACTTTTTATTACTGTTGAGCTGTGATAATAATCATTTCAGACTCCCCAGATAACGCCAGCAATTTTTTTTTAATTCTTTTTGCACTACATTGTGAACCAATAATTGAAAATGAACATTTGCTGTCTGTGGCTTCATATTTAGCAGACATATTTAGCAGTGTACAGGTAACACTGCTGCCTTAAATGTCACTCCTCCGTCGCTAATAAGTCTTGCAAAGGGACAAACTGGGGCTGAGACATTTAGATTGGCCAAAAAAGCTAATATTTATTCAAGGTCCAGTACTACTGGAAATGCTTTAAATCCTGACGCAACCAGCAACTTAAACCTTCACTTCAACACCTGAATGAATGAGTGGTTTTTTGTTTTTTTGTCATTTGTTTTTATGACTAGATTCTGATTTTCTACTCCAGATAATTTGCCTCCCTGGTGCGTTTCTGGACCTCCGGTACTTGTAATCTATTGTAAGAACATGTTTTTATAAGGGATTAATTTGGAAATCATGACCTCCTTTATCAGATGATAATTTCCTGTTTTTCAAACTTTCAGAATATGGAGCCTCTGGTGAATAGGGATTAAAAGATTAATTTTGGACAGTTTGACTGTAAATAAACGATACTGTATTCAGCATATTTACGGCACATTATGTTTCCCAACATGAATCAACTTGATGTGTGTTTCAGGAAGCACTTTAAAAGGCTGTTTCTCAGCCTTCTACTGTAGATTTAACAGAGGGGTATCAGAAATCCAGTCCAGGTTTTCCACCCTACCAGGCAGAGAACGCTGACCAAAGAAAGAGGGAGCCCAGGTGAAAGTGTTTTCTGCCTGGTGGGATGGAAAACCCGGCTGGATTACAGCCCTTAAGGACCGGGTTTGGATGCTCCTGAAATTGGTATAATGTGTACTTTTAGCTGCTTGTAGCAAGAGTCTGTTTCTTTAATCTCTGCAGAAACAACTTCCACGAGTCTGTGAAACAGATCGGCTCGGCCCAGCACCAGGGGAACGCCGGCGGCTTGGGGACGTACGAAACCGTTCAGCATTTCAACGACATCAAGGAGCATCTGCACATGGTCAAGAGGGACGTGGAGCACCTGGTCCAGCGCAGCGCTCAGGTTTGGACCGGTGCAAGCAGAACCGCCGCTGAAGCAGATGAGAAAGCAGCTGACCGAGCTCTCTGTCCTCCCCAGAATCCAGCCGAGAAGGCGCTGAAGTGCCCTGAGCTGCCCCCCGTGCCCTCCTGCTTATCCACCGTTCATTTCGTAATCTTTATCGTCGTCCAGTCGGTCCTGTTTTTCTGCTACATCATGTACAAGTAAGACACCTCTGATCGGACTCAAATGATCCGTATTTCATCTGATTCGCCTCCTTGATGGTGTTTGTACTTTTCATCCTGCAGGAGTCAACAAGAAGCAGCTGCAAAGAAATTCTTTTGATGAAATACACCTTTGAAATCTGCCTGCAAATGAGGGAATGACACTTTTCATGATTGAATTTGTTTGATTTTTCAGATTGTAAGTTATTTTTTGAATTTTTCTGAATTGTTGTAGAGGTTTGTTTTAACGCTGCAGATTGTTTTAATTTGATCATCAAATTGTTTGAGTATGAATGTTGAGTTTAATGATGTAACATTTTTTTTTTATTTTGGTGGGTTTTTTTTGGGGGGGGGGGGTCCACAGCTTTACATTTAGGTTTCAGAACTGAATATCTGCTTCATTCCCTTTACATGAAACTGAAGTGAAAACTAAAATAACTGTTTTGAAGAGTGAATTTTTTTATAAAATTATGAGGCGATGAAAGTGAATCAGATCTCAACTGTTTATCTGTTTTTGAGTCCAGTTTGTCTCATTTAACCAATAATCTACCGGCAACATTCACATATTTTAACATATAACTGTAATCTCTTTAATCATGTTCTAATCGATTTCTGAGTTAATGCTCATTTTCAATGACCCAAACTTCAGTTCCTCAAAAAATAAATATTATTTTTTATATTGATTTTTGGGGCTGTTTAACCCTTGTATTATGTTGAAAAAAAATTACAATAATTATGTTGCGGGTCATTTTGACCCGTACTGTGTAAATCCATTCAAAACAGACAAAAAACAGTTTAAACCAACAACAACTTTATTTTAGAATATATGAACATTCAGAAAAGAGACATAACAATACATTTTAATTTCAACACTATATTTAGGAACTATTTTGTTCAAGTTTTTCCCTATGAATTTTTTTTTCCATTTAACTTGCCCCTTTTTTCACATTTTCCAAATTCAACATTTCAATGCTCTCCACATGATGGACAGAATGTAACTGTGTGCTTTCTGCAGATATAACTCTTGCATTTCACACAAGAGGTACTTGTTTTGATGTCATCTCGGGAGGGACAGACCTGGCATCTTTTCCGTTTCTTTACACCTGTGTCCACTGGATCCACTGCAGATTGGCTGGATGACCCCATCTTGACCTTTTCAATGACAGCTGCCGCTGCTGAGGATCGGGCTGGCCTGGCTCGCCTCTGGATCATGGGAGTGACGAGTGCTTTGCCGAGTTCTTCCAGGAAAAGCCGACGTCGGTACAATTTCCCGGCATTCCATTGCTGGTTGATTTCAGTCCACAGAACATAGGCATTGTAAGCAGACACATCCACAATGTTGTAGAAAATCACCAAGGGCCAACGGGCAGTCTTGCGCTGGCAGCTGTATGTTGCTGTGACTTTGTCCAGATTGTCAACTCCTCCTTTGGTGGAGTTGTAATCGAGGATCATTTGTGGCTTCATGTCTTCTCTTGTGCTCAGAGATGCATCTGTGTGCATTGTGCTCATTACAAGAACATTCTTGTTTCTCTTTGGGCAGTATGAAACAACTGTTGCTTTCTCCGTGAAAACAAATACTGAGGAATGCAGAGGTCTGCCCTGCATCTTAAGAATTTCACTGGGAAGTTCTTGCTTATTTCTTCTGACTGTTCCCAACATAGTCAGCTTTTTCTTGTGAAGTTCTTCTCCAAGGCGGTAGGATGTAAAGAAGTTGTCACATGTGATGTTATGACCTTGCAACCCTTCACTCATCTCCAGCACCACACGCATCCCCTGATTCTTCTCAGATGCTCCTCCAGGTAGCTTTCCAGTATACACTTGCATATTCCATGCATAGCTGGATTTTGCATCACAGGCCGCCCACATTTTGATGCCATACTTGGCAGGCTTACTGGGCATGTACTGTCTGAAAGGACAGCGCCCCCTAAATGGAACAAGGCGCTCATCTACAGTAACATGTGGACCAGGATTGTACAACAAAGGTAGAATTTCAACCCATTTATCCCATACATCTCTAATTGCAGCTAGTTTGTCTCTTTCACGACGACCAGCTCTGGTTTCACGGTTGTCAAATCGGATCACACGAGATATCATGTGAAATGTCTCCAGAGACATTGTTGCTCGAAAGATTGGCCTTCCATACTCTTCATCCCATAGACTTGAAGTTGCTTCTCCCTTTGACCTGTACATTCCAGCTAATACCAGAATTCCGATGTAAGCATGCAAGTCAGTCTGATCCAGTGGCTTCCATTTCTCCTGAAATACACGCCTCCCCTCCAAGTTGGTCATTTCCAGTATGATCTTCTCAATTGGTGGGGATATGAAGAGCTGAAATGTTGATATGATATCATCAACTCGTGTGACAGCAAATCTTGTAGGACCGGGAGTCATTTTGATGACATTGGAAGATGACAGTCTACCTCGGCTTTGGTGTGGTGATGTTGACCATTTTATTTTACCATCTTTAGATGCCCATGTCTCCTCTGTGGATGATGATTGCTGCATTCCTTGGCTTTCATCCAATGGAGAGACAACGGCAGGCTCGTCCTCTGAATCCTCCTCATCATCAGAAAATTGAAAATCTGGATCATCAGTTACATTGTCCTCGGTCTCTGAAATATCCTCTGTCTCTGAAACCTCTTCCTCTGCATCAGTGTCTGAGTTCAAAATCTGTGATAAAGCTTCTTCAGCTGTAAACGTTCTGGAGCTCATTTTTGGTGTGTTGGTCAAAGAGATGGCATAAGAAAAGTGACAAGAAAAAGGGAGAGAAAGTCCCTCCTCGATGCACCTGGGTCTCTGGCAGTCAAAATACAATTAAATGTACATCACAGCACAATACTCTTTGATGTAGATCAGAAGGACATCAAAAGGTATGTTTATTTTGGATATTTACTGCTACTTACTCACATAAAAGTGTCCGGGTCAAAATGACCCGCAACATAATATTCATATTCAAACTCTGCACAGACATTCCACTAAACACCACAGTGTCCAAATTTTACACACCAATTCATGACCCTAGATGAGGAAAAGTCACAAAATTTCATGAAGAAAAACCAAAGATAACCAGTACTTTGGTCAACACAAAAACCAAAACGGGTCAAATTGACCCGTAGCATAATACAAGGGTAGTAACCATAATACTAACCCTAACCCTAACTCCAACCCTAATGCTAATGCTAACCGTAATGCTAATGCTAACCTTGATGCTAATGCTAACCCTAACCCTAACTCCAACCCTAATGCTAATGCTAACCGTAATGCTAATGCTAACCTGATGCTAATGCTAACCCTAACTCCAACCCTAACCCTAATACTAACCCTAACCCTAACTCCAACCCTAACCTTAACTCCAACCCTAACCCTAACCCTAATACAAACCCTAATGCTAACCTTAACCCTAACTCCAACCCTAACCCTAAGTCCAACCCTAACCCTAACCCTAACTCCAACCCGAACCCTAACTCCAACCCTAACCCTAACCCTAACTCCAACCCTAATGCTAATGCTAACCCTAATGCTAATGCTAACCCTAACCTAACTCCAACCCTAACCCTAATACTAACCCTAACCTAACTCCAACCCTAACCCTAACCCTAACTCCAACCCTAACCCTAACCCTAATACTAACCCTAACCCTAACCCCAACCCTAACTCCAACCCTAACCCTAACCCTAACTCCAACCCTAATGCTAACCGTAATGCTAATGCTAACCTTGATGCTAATGCTAACCCTAACCCTTGATGCTAATGTTAACCCTAATGCTAACCCTAACCCTAACCTTAACTCCAACCTAACCCTAACCCTAACTCCAACCCTAACCCTAACTCCAACCCTAATGCTAATGCTAACCGTAATGCTAATGCTAACCTTGATGCTAATGCTAACCCTAACCCTAACTCCAACCCTAACCCTAACTCCAACCCTAACCCTAACCCTAACTCCAACCCTAATGCTAACCTTGATGCTAATGCTAACTCTAATGCTAATGCTAACCCTAACCTTAACTCCAACCCTAACCTAATACTAACCCTAACCCTAACTCCAACCCTAACCCTAACCCTAACTCCAACCCTAACCATAACTCCACCCAACCCTAACCCTAATACAAACCCTAATGCTAACCTTAACCCTAACTCCAACCCTAACCTAACGCCAACCCTAACCCTAATACAAACCCTAATGCTAAACTTAACCCTAACTCCAACCCTAACCCTAACCCTAACTCCAACCCTAACTCCAACCCTAACCTTAACTCCAACCCTAACCCTAATACAAACCCTAATGCTAACCTTAACCCTAACTCCAACCCTAACCCTAATACAAACCCTAATGCTAACTCCAACCCTAATACTAACCCTAACCTAACTCCAACCCTAACCCTAACCTAACTCCAACCCTAACCTTAACTCCAACCCTAACCCTAACCCTAACTCCAACCCTAACCCTAATACTAACTCCAACCCTAACTCCAACCCTAACCTTAACTCCAACCCCAACCCTAATACAAACCCTAATGCTAACTTAACCCTAACTCCAACCCTAACCCTAACCCTAACCCTAACTCCAACCTAACTCCAACCCTAACCCTATACAAACCCTAATGCTAACCTTAACCCTAACTCCAACCCTAACCCTAACTCAAACCCTAACTCCAACCCTAACCTTAACTCCCACCAACCTAACCCTAATACAACCCTAATGCTAACCTTAACCCTAACTCCAACCCTAACCCTAACTCCAACCCTAACTCCAACCCTAATGCTAATGCTAACCGTAATGCTAATGCTAACCGTAATGCTAATGCTAACCCTAACCCTAACCTTAACTCCAACCTAACCCTAACCCTAACTCCAACCCTAATGCTAATGCTACCGTAATGTATATGCTAACCTAACCTTGATGCTAATGCTAACCCTAACTCCAACCTTAACCCTAACCCTAACCCTAACTCCAACCCTAACCCTAACTCAACCCTAACTCCAACCCTAACCTTACTCCAACCCTAACCCTAATCCAAACCTAATGCTAACCTTAACCCTAACTCCAACCCTAACCCTAACCCTAATACAAACTCTAATGCTAACTCCAACCCTAATACTAACCCTAACCCTAACTCCAACCCTAACCTAACCCTAACTCCAACCCTAACCCTAACCCTAACTCCAACCCTAATGCTAACCGTAATGCTAATGCTAACCTTGATGCTAATGCTAACCCTAAGCCTAACTACAACCCTAACCCTAACTCCAACCCTAACCCTAACCCTAACCCTAACCCTCCTGGTTACTTCAGCAGGGAGGCTCAGGGAACCTTCTCCCAGCTGCCCCTCAGCTGAGGTGGAGCACTGAGGTGCAGCAGGGTGAGATGTGCAGCAAGATCCATCTCATTTTGGGCTGTTTGAAGGTTCTCCAGCCTGACTGGGGGGCCCAGAAAAGGCTCCTGAGGTGGCCTTTACTGACTCCTTCAGGAGGTGAGTCCCTCCACACTGTCCATTGATTTACCCTAACCCAAACCCTAACAATAACCCTAACTCCAACCCTAATGCTAATGCTAACCGTAATGCTAATGCTAACCTTGATGCTAATGCTAACCCTAATGCTAATGCTAACCCTAACCCTAACCTAACTCCAACCCTAACCCTAACCCTAAACCAACCCCTAATGCTAATGCTAACCGTAATGTTAATGCTAACCTTGATGCTAATGCTAACCCTAACTCCAACCCAACCCTAACTCCAACCCTAACCCTAATCCAACCCTAATACTAACCCTAACCCTAACTCCAACCCTAACCTTAACTCCAACCCTAACCCTAATACAAACCCTATTGCTAACCTAACCTAACTCCAACCATAATGCTAATGCTAACCGTAATGCTAATGCTAACCTTGATGCTAATGCTAACCTTGATGCTAATGCTAACCCTAACCTTAACTCCAACCGTAACCCTAACCCTAACTCCAACCCTAATGCTAATGCTAACCGTAATGCTAATGTAATGCTAACCCTAACTCCAACCCTAACCCTAATCCTAACCCTAATACTAACCCTAACCCTAAACTCCAACCCTAACTCCAACCCTAACCTAACCAACCCTAACCCTAATACAAACCCTAATGCTAACTCCAACCCTAATACTAACCCTAACCCTAACTCCAACCCTAACCCTAACCCTAACTCCAACCCTAACCCTAACCCTAACTCCAACCCTAACCCTAACTCCAACCCTAACCTTAACTCCAAACTAAACCCTAATACAAACCCTATTGCTAACCCTAACCCTAACTCCAACCCTAATGCTAATGCTAACCGTATAATGCTAATGCTAACCTTGATGCTAATGCTAACCCTAACTCAACCCTAACCCTAATACTAACCCTAACCCTAACTCCAACCGATTACCCGAACCCTAACGCCAACCCTAACCTTAACTCCAACCCTAACCCTAATACAAACCCTAATGCGAACTCCAACCCGAATACGAACCCTAACCCTAACTCCACCCTAACCCTAACCCTAACTCCAACCCTAACCTTAACTCCAACCCTAACCCTAACC